>NW_028245663.1:0-10939 GCF_964263255.1 Lissotriton vulgaris
GTAGAATCACTTTCATCACAGGTAACAGCTACAGAAGTGTGACCCATGTACTCAAATAGCAATAACTTGAATATTACACTTTGTTAATGACCGACAAAAACAAAACATTTGTTAAGAGTGGACTGCAAGTGAAAAAAGAACAATGAGATTCCCTTTGTTAATAATAACCCTTTTAGGAAACTAAAAGCAGTTAGCACAATGCACCCGCAACATGACTAGAGAAGCATAAAGCAGAATATGAGGACCCATCATGTCATGATTCATGTCAGGTATTGACCGTTGCAAAATTTGGTCATCAGCAACCATGCTGGGGTCGGTGTAAGAAGAAGGATTAGTTACTTACCTGTAATCCTAGTTCTCTTCCAGGGGTATCCTCATCAAAGTCATAAGCATTAGAATATTCCCGCCCATGCGCCGGACCCTGGAAACACTATATTATATGTGCCCCACATATATATATATATACAAATATATATATAAATAATATATATATAAAAACAAGCAATAGCAGCCAAATCACATTAGAGCTGAAATATGCTGTGAAGAATTTCCACCATACATGTATAATTAGCATTAGAAACATGAGAAACAACACCAAAGATTGTTTAGAAATTGTTTTAATGCTCAGAAAGCAGTAGAAATTCTCATAACTCACTGGAAGCATAGGAAGCTCCCAGGCTGCATTGCAAACACACAGTCTAAAAAGACTGAAAAGCTAACCTGTAGCTGAATAGCAATAAACTGACACTGTGCCTTTAAGGCACTCATGAACCCCTGTATCCCATCATGCCCCAGGGGTGACAGTTAGGTCAGTTGTTCTTTTCGGAGACTGAAAATAAAACCAATAACAAATAGGTTAACCATATCTCCTTATTAAAGAGTATCCTTTGCCCGGGGAGGTGGGAGGGTTGCTTATGACTTTGATGAGAATACCCCTGGAAGAGAACTAGGATTACAGGTAAGTAACTAATCCTTCTCTTCCAGGGGATCCTCATCAATAGTCATAAGCATTAGAATAGAGTAGCGAGCCTCTCCTCATCCCTGCGGGCAAAGGAATGATAAGACAGTAATCTCATCAATAAGTCTGAGTAGCCTATAGACTACCCAAACAGATTCCTCAAGGAGGCTTGCCCTACTTGAGCATCGGCCCTGGAATCAGATTCGAGGCAGCAATGCCTCGTAAAGGTATGCACGGATTTCCAGGTTGCAGCCTTGCATATCTCCGACATTGTATAGGCATTTATATAGCGCACTACTTACCCGTAGGGTCCCAAGGCACTTCGACCGCTGCGAAACCCTTCCTGGCTTCCCTGAGAGATGGTCCCTTAATGGGTATCTCCAGGGTGAGACCAGGCATCCCCGGCGGTCTGGTGGGGGCGTTAGTGAAGATGAGGCAAGCTAATGCCCAGAGTTGCCGAGTGTGATCGCTGATCAGAGTGGGCACCGAGGCGAGAGAATTATCGAGTCCGCTGACCCTGGTCCAGAAACCTGCCGCGCCGGGAATCGAACCCTGGTCCCGGGCTGTCCTCTGCTCTCGGGTCTGCCGCCTCTAACCAGTGAGCCACACTACTTCACTGGACATTGGAATGTCATGCAAGAAAGCTACTGTAGCGGCCTTCCCTCTAGTGGAATGCGCTTTGAGACATCAACAAAGGTTTGCCTGCTAGCTGATAGGCCAACTTAATGCAAGAGACAATCCATCTGGAGATGGACCTCTTGGCCGCTGGAAAACCTGTTCTCATTGAGCCATAGTTCACAAACAGTTGGTCCGTTTTCCTAATTCCTTTAGTCTTTTCCAAATAAAACTTAAGCACTCTTTTAAGATCTAAGGAGTGAAGTGACCGCTCGGCTGGGGTCGTAGGATTTGGAAAAAAGGAAGGGAGGGAAATAGACTGATTTATATGAAAATCAGAGATGACCTTAGGCAAGAAAGATGGGTGAGCCCTTAGGACTACTCTGTTGTGGTGGAAAACAGTATATGGTTCCTTCGCACAGTGAGCTTGTATCTCACTTACTCTGCGAGCAGAGGTAATCGCCACCAAAAAGGGTGCCTTCCAAATGAGATGTTGCAAGGAGGCCTTATGGATGGGCTCGAAAGGAGGTGACATTAACCTGGATAGAACTAGGTTTAATTCCCACGGAGGAGAAGGATTTCGCACAGGGGGATACATTTTCTTCAACCCCTGTAGGAAGTCCTTAACCACTGGAACCTGAAAGAAAGACATCTGATCAGGTGATTTTCTGAATGCTACAATAGCTGACAAATGCACTCTAATTGAAGTGTACTTTAAACCAGCAGTTGCGAGGGAAAGGAGGTATGGTAAGATGACGTCCTCCTGTCCCTTAGTCGGATCAAAGTGATGATCTCTACACCACAAGTAAAATCTTTTCCACTTGAATGCATTGGAAGCTCTTGTGGAAGGTCTCTTAGCCCCCTTTAGAATGTTCATGCATTCGGGAGGCAAGTTCAAATGTCCATATTGCAGGACCTCAGGAGCCATGCTGTTAGGTTCAATGATGGGAGGTTGGGATGCATTATCCTCCCGTTCATCTTGCTCAACAGGTCCGGCCTGCAAGGGAGCCGTTTGTGTGGACACACAGCCAGATGTAGAAGGTCCGGATACCACCACTGCCGAGGCCAATCCGGAGCAATCGGGATCATTTCCATGTTCGACCTGAGGAGCTTGGAAACTACTCTCTGAATCAGCGCTAGGGGAGGAAACGCGTATGCGAACATCCCTGTCCAATCCAACAGTAGAGCGTTCCCCAGCGTTCCTGGCCGGTGGAACCTGGACGCGAAGGCATGGCATTTGGTGTTTTCGTCGTCTGCAAACAAGTCTATGGATGGACGACCCCAGCAACGAAAAAGCTCTTCTACTACTTCGTCGCTTAGCACCCAGTCTGGCTGATCTTCGAAGTGCCTGCTGAGTGCATCTGCTTTGACGTTCAACTCGCCTGGAAGGTGCACTGCCACTACTGCGAGATCTCGAGAGAGAGAAGCCAATGCCAGATTGCCTGAGCCTCTCGAGAGGGTGGGCAAGATCTTGTGCCTCCTTGTTTGTTCAGATAGAACATGGTGGTTGTATTGTCCGTCTGAACTAGGACTGAGTTGGATTTGATCGCCGGCAGGAAAGCTTTGAGAGCCAGGAATACTGCTCTGAGTTCCAGCATGTTGACGTGGTATGTCTGCTCCTGCGCAGACCACTGGCCCTGAATTTGAAGCGGACCCATGTGTGCTCCCCAGCCTTGCAGGGAGGCATCCGTCACTATAGACTGTGAAGGAACGGGTTGGTGAAACGGCACCCCCACCATCACATTCTTCCTCCGAGTCCACCATCTGATGGCCTCTTTTGTCGCCTGGGAAAGAGTGATTCGATCTTCCCAGCGTCCTGTCGCTTGGTCCCACTGGTCCTCCAGAGCCTGTTGTAGGGAACGCATTCTCAGCCTGGCGTTTGGGATGAGAAAAATGCAGGACGCCATGGATCCCAGTAGAGATGCTACTTGTCGGGCTGTTGGAAACCGAGACTCTAGCAGAATCCCACATTTCTGACTCATGGAAAAAAGTCTCTCCTCCGAAGGAAAAGCTTTTCCCAAGCTTGTGTCCAGAACGGAGCCTAGGTAGTGGATGGATTGTGTAGGCCGCTTGACTGACTTCTCCAGGTTCACATGGAGGCCGAGCCTGGCAGCTGGTCCAGGCACAGTTGCAGATCGCGCTTTACTTGTACCGGAGATGGACCTTTTAGGAGCCAGTCGTCCAGGTATGGGTAAATGAAGAGACCCCTCTTGTGAAGACAAGCCGCCACCACTGCCATGCATTTGGTGAAGACTTGTGGTGCGGACTTGAGACCGAAGGGTAACACCTTGTACTGGTAGTGTTTGTTCCATACGACAAACCTTAGGTACTTGCGATGTTGTTGCGCAATCGGGATGTGAAAGTACGCATCTTGCAGATCCACCGAACACATCCAATCTCCGGCTTGAAGATGTGGACATATTTGGTGAAGCGCTAACATGCGGAACTTTTCTTTGACGATGACTTTGTTTAGGAGTCGTAGGTCGAGTATTGGTCTGAACTTGTCCTCCTGATCTTTTTTGGGGACAAGGAAATATCTGGAGTAAACTCCTTTTCCTTCGGGAGGAACCTCTTCTATTGCTCTTTTTTGCAGCAGGATCTTCACCTCTCGTCGGAGCAAGCTTAGCTGGTGAGGGCAAGAGCTCTTTGGAGGGATGCTCTTTGGAAGAGTATGGAAACGTATCCTGTATCCATTGCGCAGTATATTCAGCACCCACTGATCTTTTGTGATGCTGACCCACTCTGCCAGGTGTTGTGAAGCACTTCCTCCTACTTGAGTGGGCAACGGCGCCAGAGGAAGCCTCTGTTCAGGCCTTTCCTCCTCTTGTGGTGTTGGAGGACTGTTGGTGACCTCCTCTACCTCTGCTGAGCTTGCCACGAAACTGGGGTTTCCCTTGAGTTTTGTTTTGGGACCACTGAGGGGTTTGAACCCTCTGTTGAGCCCCTCTCCCCCTGTTGGTCTTGAAGCGGCACTTGAATTCATTTTTCTTCTCCAAGCCCACCGCCTTCACCGTATCCAGCTCAGTCTTCATTCGTGTCATCTCTTCGTCCGCATGTTCTCCGAAGAGAGCAGAACCCGAAAAGGGAAGATTCAGAATCCGATGCTGAGCATCCGGTTTTAGACCTGTAAGGCGTAACCAGGCCGATCTTCTGGCACAAACTCCATGGGAATAGGAATGAGTCGAAAGCACCGCAGCCGTGCTTATCATCTGATTCGCGACCAGACACCCCTCTGTAACAGTTTCTTCAAAGTCCTGCTGGTCCTCTTTTGGCAGCTTGGCTTTGAATCTTTCCATCGAGTCCCATAAGGCTCTGTCATAACGACCCAGAAGCGCAGCTGCACTAGCGACCTTAAGAGTGGAAGCAGCAGAGTTGCAAACTTTTCGACCCCAGGAGTCTTGTGTTTTGCTGTCCTTATCTGGTGGGACTGAAGAGGAACCAGCAACCGCATGTGTCTTCCTCGCCGCTGCCACAATCACAGAGTCTGCTGGGGGGTCAGATTTTACAAACACCGGGTCAGAAGCCGCCGGTTTGTACTTTTTCTGAATGCGGGCTCGTACCGCTCCGATTGCTGCTGGGGTTAGGAAAACCTCCTTGACAGGATCCATAATCCCCGGGACTAAAGGCAGCAGAGGTCTGGAGATGGCCTTCTTGTGTAAAGTTTAAAAAATGACTGTCGTTGTTACTTGAGGGACAGACATCTCGATGTTCAGTTTAAGTGCTCCTCTTTGCAGCACATCCAGATACGTGCCAATGTCATCTACTGGGGAGGACCTGGACGCAGGACTGTCCGTCAGCGTCGGGGAGTAGTCTCTCTTTGATGATCTGGTAGAAGAGGTAGAAGAAGTAGACGGACTACGTCGACGTCTACAGTGTGCACTGAGTCGCCGCTCCCGTGACCTTCTAGAATGCTCCTCCCGTCTAGGAGAGCGAGATCTGATCCGATCTTCTGTCCGAGGTTCCTTTCTAGGAGATCGGGATCTTCTGGGAGATCTGGCTGGTGATCTCACGGGCGATTTGCCTCTAGGAGAGCGAGACCTTATCCGACCTTCCATTCGAGGTTCCCTTCTAGGAGATCGGGATCTTCTGGGCGATTTGGTGAGTGGTCTCACAGGGGATTTGCGCCTAGGAGGGCTACGCCTGTCCATCTCCTCCACCAGATCCTGAAGCGGAGACCTGTGGTGTGGGCTGGCATATTCCTGCATACGCTTGGTAGCCCCAGCATCTCGCCAATGGTCCAAAGATTTGTACCATCTCGGTGACTGCCTGATTCGCTCGGCCGACGGATCTGGTCGACATTCAGGAGATCTGTGTATAGGGCTTCTGGACCTTGAAGGTTCAGTTGAGGAGCCAGAGGACCGATAAGATGAATGAGGAGACGCAGATTCCGTCACCATGATTGCATCTGAATGCCTCGACGTCGAGCGTTCTTTTCTCGCCGTTGAACGCCTTCGAGGAGTCGGGGGATCAAACAATCTCGACCTCGAATGTCCATGAGAGGATCTGTAGTCTCTCGACGTCGAGCGGAGATGAGTAGCCGTCGACGGAGTCCTTTGTCTCGACGTCGAACGGCGATGACCGGCCGTCGACGGAGCTCTCTGCCTCGACGTCGAACGGCGATGTCCTGTCGTCGACGGGGGCACAGTGTCAGTTTATTGCTATTCAGCTACAGGTTAGCTTTTCAGTCTTTTTAGACTGTGTGTTTGCAATGCAGCCTGGGAGCTTCCTATGCTTCCAGTGAGTTATGAGAATTTCTACTGCTTTCTGAGCATTAAAACAATTTCTAAACAATCTTTGGTGTTGTTTCTCATGTTTCTAATGCTTATTATACATGTATGGTGGAAATTCTTCACAGCATATTTCAGCTCTAATGTGATTTGGCTGCTATTGCTTGTTTTTATATATATATATTATTTATATATATATATATATATATATTTGTATATCCTGAGAGATGTTCACGGATGGTGAAAGGGAGGAAGCAGCAGGCAGTTTGTTCGATCTAAAGACAATTGTAAAAAGCAAGGAAAAATCAAAGGAAAAGACTGTACCAGGTACCTTGAAAAATTTATTTTTCACATTAGAAAAAACATATGAGAAGGAGATCCGAAAGTGGTGGGAGGCCACAAGTCTCCAGAAGTACCTGGAAGTCGGGAGAGTCCCGAGAGGGCTAAGAATTTTTATAGTCCCCTCCTACGAGAGCCCAAATAAAGAACTTCTTGAAGAATGGTCAGAGTTCATGAAAGGAACCACTCATCAAATGCTAAAAATCCTCGTCAAACACGCATGGATTGACAGAACCAAACTCCAGGAAGAAATCAAGGAGATTGAGAGGAAAATAAGCGAGGATAAGGATGTAAAGAAAAGTGAAGAACTACGTAAGCTGATGAAACAGCGACTAATAGATTATGAGAACACTATAAAGAGGAGGAAACAGGAGAAGTTTATACGAGATGAGAAAGATTACGCGAATGGTCGTATTTTAACATTTGCAAAAAAATATGCCGCAGCTCGGCTGAACCTACAGCAGGCCAAGAGACAATCGCAAACTCCAACTGAATTGAGTACTGAAGAATCGGAAATATCCGAAGACGAATCTGCGCAACAGCGAAAACATCAGGATATTAGAACCGCAGAAAGAAACAGCGCCGCGACAGAAGAGGCTGCATCAACCTCAGAAGATTCGGTTTTTTACGAATACGAGGTGATGCGAGGTCTAAGACAGAGACCCGCACCACGAACCCATCCACCTGCAGCCGCAAGAGGAAGACAAGGAGGGGCAAAAAAGGCAGAAGTGGGCCGTTCCACCCCGATAATGACTCGCAGCAGACGAGGGGGCAGATGGCAGTAAGGAACGGAGACACAAGGGAAGAAACCGAACAAACAATCATCAATCTGTCGGATAGAGTGCTGACAGAAAAGGAAAGCAGTATACTTCGACTGGGACTAACCTTTTGCCCAACTCCAGCATTTGACTATACGCAAATACGTATTGACCTCTTCAAATTCGTACGAAAAGTGAAATTAATGAAGATATTCAAACTACATCCTAAAGGGCCGACAATGACAACCACCATTGGAGAAGAGAATGTGGATCCATTGGTAGGAACGGACATTGAAACACTGATCACGGTACAAGGACTACTCGAAGGAACGGGATCTCAGGAAGATCCAAGGGAAGCATTGACACAATTCCTGGAGGAAGGGGGAATTACACAAAAAGGCTGCAGGAGCAGTATGAAAATCAAGTCAAAAATTAACCCAAAAAGGAACACACGATGCAATAGACACTTTCCAGGAAGTGGTGATCGAGAGCTTGAAGAACTTACAGAAAAAGAAATTCAACGGTGCTAAAAGGAATTTCAACAAATCAGAGTGGGATATGATAAATGATCTCCGGGATGACGAGAGAATTGTCATCAAACCCAGTGACAAAGGGGGAAATATTGTGCTACTCAACAAACAGCAATATGAGGATGAGGCCTTCTGCCAATTGAAGAAACCTGAACACTATGCTCCAATAAAAAGAGAACAATATGTTGAGAGCATTACAAGATTTCATTCATTAATTGCTGATTGGAAAGACAAAGGCATCCTAGATCCAAAGGACTGGGCAAATCTGAAGAACGAACATCCTCAACTGGCCACCTTTTATCACTTGCCAAAAGTGCATAAAAGCAAGGTCTGGCCACCCGGGAGACCAATAGTATCAGAAATAGATAGCCTACTGGAACAGACGTCAATATATATAGATACCTTTATAGCACCTTTGGTAAAGGATCTGAGTTCCTACCTGAGGGACACACAGGATTTTCTGAGAACGATACAAGGTGTGATGTGGGAAGAGGATTTACTATTGATCACACTAGACATTACAAGCCTCTACACATCAATTAGACACGATGATGGTTTGGAAGCATTGACTTTTTTCTTGCAAAGAAGGGAATTGAAGTACAGGACACACAACCACATGATTGTTGCATTAACAGAATTTTGCTTAAAAAACAATATTTTTC
This sequence comes from Lissotriton vulgaris, assembly GCF_964263255.1. NCBI lineage: Eukaryota > Metazoa > Chordata > Amphibia > Caudata > Salamandridae > Lissotriton > Lissotriton vulgaris. The sequence continues at coordinate 8,590 of NW_028245663.1, forward strand.
TGTTCTCTGGCCAGCTATACTTACAACTGCAGGGGACCGCGATGGGCACGTGCTTCGCCCCCAGCTACGCAAATTTATTTGTGGGCTGGTGGGATGAGCACGTGGCCTGGGCGGGGCCTAATGAAAAGTGGGTGGAAAAAATCTCCCTGTGGACCCGCTACATTGATGATCTTTTCATTGTGTGGCGGGGATCGCAGGAGGAGGCTGAGGAATACATAAGAAGCCTCAATGAGAATAATCTCAATTTGAGATTTACAAGCAACATAAGTAAAGAGGAGGTCTTCTATCTAGACCTAAGGGTCTACATACAGGATAGCAAAATAGAAACATCCCTGTATCGGAAGCCGACCGCCGGCAACACGATCTTGCATGCCAGGAGTTGCCACCCCCGGTCGGTAGTAAACAACATACCACTGGGGGAGTTCCTACGCATTAAGCGGAACTGCTCCACAGTACAAGAGTATACGAAGGCCAAAAAAGAGTCCAGAGAAAGATTTGAGAAAAGAGGCTATTTCAGAGGGGTCTTAGATGAGGCAGAGAGAAGGAGTGATGCACGTCCAAGGGAGGAACTTCTGATAGATAAAGTCAAAACAGGAGACACATCATTGAGGTTGATAACCAACTTTAATGACAAATCATCGGAGGTATTCCAAATCCTACGAAGGAACTGGAATATACTAAAATCAGATAGCATAGTGGGGAAATCACTATCTGACCACCCACTCGTTACATATCGCAGAAGTCACTCATTGAAAGACCATCTAGTGAGTAGCCACTATGAGAGCAAGAAGAAAAAGAAAGCCCTTGCATTGGGTTTTTACCCATGCATGAAATGCAAAGCCTGCAGAAATTCCCATAAAGTGAAAGAGTATGAGGTACCGGGAAGGGGTCAAAAGAAAAAAATCTCGAAACTGTTAAACTGCAATTCAGAGTTTACGGTTTATTGTTTGGTATGCCCATGTGGAAAGAAATATGTGGGTAGTACCATTAAACAGACTAAGTTGAGGGTTCTCGAGCACATGAGGGCCATCAACTTGAAAGATCAGGCGTACCCGGTGGCCCGCCACTATGAAAAAGAACACCAAAGCAACAACAACTTGCTATCCTTTTTCATATTAGATCAGTTGGTGAGGACAGAAAGAGGAGGAGACTGGGTTAGGAAGTTAAGAACGTTGGAGTCTCGCTACATTATTATGTTGCAGACTAAGAACCCGATAGGCCTGAATAATGAAGAGGAGATGTGGGCACACCTATAGACTTGAGTCCAACGATGCCACAAATTGTTAAGAACCCCCCGTACTGACCACTCACTTATGATCTCTAGGAACAATGACACTGCATGCTGCCCCCACCACCCTATGAAAAGGTATCCATCCAAAAAATATGGAGACAATGATTAGCCCATCCAGGGCACAATACGAATTGAGATACCTTGAGGCACATTCTTTGAACTGCTTTCTGACGCATTCTGAATTAAGAATGCGTGAGCAAGCCCATCCAGGGCTGGATAAATGAGATAATATCCCATACTAGGCAAGGTAATTCATGTAAACATACAGCAGATATGAATCAGAGCAATATTAACAAATGGTTAAAGAAAAGATTCAAATGATGGAAATCAAACAAAATACGCTGTATAAAATAATGCAATTCTAGATAATGAGGATATATCCTTAGCAGAATACTAGATTGTAAATGGTGATTTAACCATTCAAAGATGGCTGCCAAACGCGAATGAATTTGTGTGCCTCTTTTATGTCTATTATTTTAACATGTGATGTTTTGAATGTTTACTTTATTTAAACCCAAAAAAATGGCTCCGTTAGCGAGCACTGACGAAGGCGGCAACGCCGAAACGCGTTTGCTTGTTAACTGTGTGTGTGCGCAGGAAATAAACTTAAAAGCGGAGATCGAGAAACTGGGCTGGAGTGTCCTTATTTGCGGAGCAGTTTCACAGATGGGAACTGTGTGTTGATAATATATTTGTATATATATATATGTGGGGCACATATAATATAGTGTTTCAGGGGTCACGCGCATGGGCGGGAATATTCTAATGCTTATGACTATTGATGAGGATCCCCTGGAAGAGAATCATATTTCTTCTCATTGTCTGATAATAGACAGTGAAACAGTGACCTGAGTGAACAGCGCTGGAAAACACCTCTCAAGCTATCACAGCTGTCCTTACCTGCCAAAAAGCAAAACAGATAAGCACACAAAATAGATATTGTGACCCGCTAACAATCGAACAACAGGCAGTAAAGTGGACATCAAATGGCCAGAGGACTAAAGAAACAATGGAGCCATTCTGAACCCTCAGCAAGGAACCAAAACATGCAAATCAGAA
>NW_028245664.1:0-84608 GCF_964263255.1 Lissotriton vulgaris
AGAAGCAATCCCTAACATGTTTCAGCCTTCTTCGGTTCTTCGGTTTCTGACTTCGTCCCGTATTTGGCCGCCATTTTGTCTCTCGGCGCCATTTTGTGTTGCCCTCACTCAGGCAGCACGGCGAGGGAGTGTTTTTGCCTTTCCCAGCTGCTACGTGTCTCTTCTGTTAAAAAGTAACCCCCTGCCCCTGTTTACAAAACTGATGTCAGGGACTGGCCGAGTTCACTAATCCATGTCTGGGTTGCTTGATCCCTGTCTCGACTGACTATTTGGCCTCCCCTATTCTTTCCTTACTTTATCTTATCCGACTGGCCTTCGCTATTCTCTCCATGTATTCTCTTGTTACACAACTATACTTTGAGGTACATAAATGCGTCCTGCCACCTGCAAATTGGATTGTAGGCACTAGCACTGATTAGTTTGTGGGGAGGGGTGATACACAGGGTTTGAAAGAAGGGCGTATTTGGGACACCTGATAGTTTGTTTTCCAACTTTTCCTATCGGCTAGCTTTGTATGTATTGGGAGTATACATTGTAAATATGTGTGCTTTAAAAGATTGTGCGCCACAGAATAAAGTGGCAGTCTCCTGAGAACCTACTCTGTACTTCTGGGACAACTGTACAGCTAATAAACCTGGTTTTCTACGCCTAACAGAGTGTTTTGTGTCTCTCTCCAACAAGGCAGGTGAACTCAGGGATTTAAGGCGTACTCTGCGCCGCCAGTCCCATTAGGCCCGGTTCTCCAACTGGCGCCCAATGTGGGGCGGCTTCAGTGGTACCGGTCGTGAGGAGCCTCGCAAGAAAATTCCAGAGGATTCGCGAACCACGTCAAGCAACCCCTGTATGTCGCAGTGGACCGAAGTTCTTTTGCAGCGCGGCTACTCCTTACCGACGGCTGCTGATGACTGCTGTCCTGACTGCCGCCCTGCCTTAGTCCATTTGGTGAAGACTTGTATCGCGAGACGTTAGACGGACCTCTGTTAGCGTGAGAGAACACTTAGTTAAGTATTCGTGGGTAGTGCCCACTTCTTTTTTTTGTTTTTTTTGGGGTTGTTATTAGACCATTGCAATAGCTGAAGCCAAGGGGTGAGTACGTTTGCGCTGTGTTATTTGCTTTAACCCCTTGAAGTTTGTAAACAGACCAGTGAATTAAAGATGCCTGGTTTTAGCAAATTTAGGAAGTTTTGTTGTCTTGGTTGTAATAGGGATTCCCGGCTAGAGGACTCTTGTCTGATTCCTCCGGCTGGAACTCCCACTTATGAGCTCTATTCCAAACATGGTGTTGGCTCCATTGCCTTTAACGAGGCGTGGATCCCACACACGAAGAAAGATGGTGTTTTGCAGTGGCCACAAAATGGTAGCTTTGAGCCTGACATATTAGACAATCTAGAAGCAATTTTGTTCAGAAGAAAAGCCGGGCCGGCAATGTTTGACTCTTTCCGCCTTTGGCGTAAAGAAGCCAAGCAGAGAGAAATTAAGCAGGCAATAAGAGATAAGAAGGCGAAAGATATGACGATTATACAGGCTGCCCAGCAGTTTAAAGAAAATGAGATTGATTGTGCGATTGAAGTCTCAGACAGACAGCATCATATGGCAATAGATAGATGTTACCCTGTGTTGCCTACTTCTCCACAAAGTAAGGATCTTGACGAAGATCCCTTAATGTCCCATTTGTTGCGATTGCCTCCGCCTTATGTACCGGGTGCTAATGCACCCCCATTGTTGCCACTTGTCCAGCAACCTGCTGTTCAGCCTGTTGATCCAGCTCTTCCACAATTGCCCCTTGCAGTATTACCACCCTGCCTCCTTTGCCACCAACATCTGTACCTCAGTCTCCTTTACCCTCGGTTCCTCTTGTAATGGTCAGTTCTTCTCCTCCTTTGCTTAATACCTTGTCTCCAGTTTTACAGTCAGATTCTCCCCCAGCTCGTAAACGGTTCGTCAATACTGTTTCTGGCCTTTTCTCCCCCTTCTTTGGGTCTTTTACCATGACTCCTGCTCTGTTCCGAAGGCAATCCTGTAGTCAAATCCCAGGTTACGACGAGCAAATTGTGTTGGAGTCTCTTGCTCGCAAATGGATCATGAGTGTTCCACAGTATAGTGTGCCCGATATCCTGAGTACCTTTCTCCAGTGGAATGCGCCCACACAGAGATATGTTTTTAATGTTATGTGTGACAATATTGTCAAAGGATGGGAGGATATGGATTTGGATTTAGCTCCTCAGGGTCTGTCAGACGTGCAGGCTAAATATGATAAAGGTCTTATTGTGGATTTTTAAGTTGAAGATGCCGTTAGGACACTTGTCGCCTTTAGGTCCTTATTTTCTTCTCAGACTATTCTTGAACCTGATCCTGCAGTTAGACAGAAAATGAAAAATGATACTATGAGGGAAGTTCCTCCAGTATGAAGAGAAGAGGTTCCACAGGCAGGCAATATTCCGCATGTCCCTGCTTGATATGCTGATGGGGAATGTAGTCCCACAAGCGTTACGGGCTCGGATTCGTATGGAGGACCACAACCAAGCTTTAGGTGGTAACTGGGCTGCTATAACTGCCGCAGATGCAGCACAAGTAGGTGGTGCTAAGCCAGATGATTTGATTGCACAATTGCCTGGTAGAATCATCACTTTAATGAAAACGATGATGCCTGCCTTACGGGTTAACTGGGATAAGTTGGCTGCGTGTAAGCAGAAGAAAGATGAGAGTGTCTCCGATTTCTTTACCCATTTCGAGGAGACGTTCATCGACCACAGTGGTCAAGATATGAGTACTGAGGGTGGACAGCGATTCTTTGTAGATAAATTTGTATTTAATTTACTTCCAGAATTATCGCATAAAGTACGTGGGCTGTTTCTTCCTCTGCGCAGATATTAGCTACTGCTCAGTATTACAAGAATAAGGATAAGGAGGAAAAGGATAAGATCAAGAAGAAGACTAAAGAATTAAAAACGAAAGTTCTTTTGCAACAAGCTTATCCCCCTCGTTCTGCTCAGCGCCAATTTCAACAGCCTCCCCAGCTTCAGAGGTTGTTACAAAAACCTGATCTTTTGTTCCGCGACCTTTGCTAGGTCCTAATCAATGTGCCTATTGTAAAGAGGAAGGTCGTTTTAAGAATAGCTGTCCAGTTTTATTGCAGCGTAATGGTGGATTCCCAGGGCCGCGAAGCCCTGGTGTTTTTCCATCAGCACCTAGATGTAGAGGGCGTTGTCCCAAGGACAGCGTTCCTTTCCCCCTCAGAATTCTATGAATTATTTTGATTAGCAGAATACTCAGTCTGGGCAATATTACAATGACGACTATTGTGTTGAAGTGAGGCGCAGGATTTTCCCTCTAGTTAGGACAGCCATGGACAAAGCAAGGGAGTCGTATCAGTTCCAGGGGATAAGATTGGGCCTTATGTTGAAGTTGTTGCATTGGGTGTTTCAGAGCCATTTCTTTTGGATACTGGTGCTGCTGTTCCATCATTCACTTCAAACTCCCTGGGGCACCTTTTGTCTGGCTTAACTAACGTTTCTGTAGGATTCTCTGGCGCCCCAGTTAGTAACCCGGTTTCTTGCCCTTTGCCTATCTCGATTGGTCCTTATAATTTGGAGGCCCCGCTCATTTTAACGACTGGTTGCGGCGAGAATTTGGTGGGTTTGGACTTGTTGAAACGTCTTCATGGACATTGTATTGTTCCCCCTCTGGTGTACATCTTACTTTAGGTGAGAAGTTGGATTCTCCTATGTATTTGTCTAAGGACCAACTCCCACCCGAATTGCATTCTCTTCCCGCGCAAAATTCAGTGAAGACATCACTGACTTCATCACTCCACACGCGCTCCCCTCCAAAGACTTCATCCTCCTGGAAGACCTCAACTTTCACCTTGAAAAGATCAACGACCGCAACACCACCACCCTCTTGGACAACCTCGGACTTAAACAACTGGTCACTTCCCCCACCCACATCGCAGGTCACACACTCGACCCCATCTTCACCTCCAGCAATCATGTCTCCTTCAACCACACTACGGAGCTCCTCTGGACTGACCACAGCTGCGTTCACTTCACCTACAACAAGCCAAAATCCATCAACCACCTCCAACCAACTCTGCAAAGAAACTGGAACAAAATCACCATCGACCAGATCTCCTCATCGCTCCTTCTAAACACCCCAGCCCACTCCTCTAACCCAGACCAAGCCGCCGCTAACTTCACCCTATGGTTATCAACACCGCCGACACCTTAGCACCACTGAAAAAACGTCAAAGCAAACCTGGCAACAAGAAGGCCTCATGGTTCAACGAGGATCTTAAGAAGTCCAAGAAACTCTGCCGCTCCCTTGAAAAGGCCTGGAAAAAAGACCCAACCACTAGCACCAAGGACGCCTTCAAAAACGCCACCCGCACACACCACCAACTAATCCGAAAGGCCAAGAAAACAGCATTCAAGGATCGACTTGACAACAACGCCCACAACAGCAAGGAACTTTTCAACATCGTCAAGGAATTTTCCAATCCCTCGGCCAACTCCAACGACATCACCCCCTCTCAAGCCCTCTGCGACTCCCTAGCCTCATTCTTCCACAACAAAATTGCAGACATCCACAACAGCTTCGACAACCAACCCGGAGACCAACCCGCCCAACCATATGCTAAACATTCTCCCCCCGTGAACACCCTTAACGACTGGAACCCAATCTCCACTGAGGACACCATCCGCCTGATGAACTCCATTCACTCAGGATCCCCCACAGACCCATGTCCTCACCACATCTTCAACAAAGCAGACTCCGTCATAGCACCGCACCTCCGAGACGTCATCAACTGCTCCTTCAATTCCGCAACCTTCCCGAGAGCTGGAAACACGCTGAACTCACCGCCCTTCTGAAAAAACCCACAGCGGACCCCACCGAACTCAAAAATTACCGCCCCATCTTGCTCCTCCCATTCCCGGCCAAAGTCATCGAGAAAGCTGTTAACAACCAGCTCGCCGCTTTCCTCGAAGCCAACAAATCCCTCGACTCCTCACAATCTGGCTTCCGAGCTAAACACAGCACTGAGACCGCCCTCATCGCAGCAACAGACGACATTCGAACTCTACTGGACAATGGAGACACAGTCGCCCTCATCCTCCTCGACCTCTCTGCTGCCTTCGACACAGTCTGCCACAGCACCCTTTTACAACGCCTCAGTAACATCGGAATACAAGGAAAAGCACTTGAATGGATCACCTCGTTCCACGAAGGAATGAAAGAAGTTGCCGAATGGATGAAACAGAGCCGTCTGAAACTGAACTCAGATAAAACAGAAGTCCTCATATTAGGTACATCCCCCTCTGCATGGGACGACTCTTGGTGGCCGGAAGCCCTTGGAAAAGCACCCATCCCGAGACAGACCACGCACGGAACCTAGGCGTCATCCTGGATTCTTCACTCTCAATGAACAGACAAGTCAGCGCCGTATCCTCATCCTGCTTCAACATTCTTTGCATGCTCAAAAAAACATTTCGCTGGATCCCCACCGAAACCAGGAAAACAGTCACCCATGCTCTGGTAACGAGCCGACTGGACTACGGAAACACCCTCTACGCTGGCACTACCGCTAAACTCCAGAAGAAACTCCAACGAATCCAAAACGCCTCAGCCAGGATCATATTAGACATCCCGCGCAACGAACACATCTCTGGTCACCTGAAAGACCTCCACTGGCTACCCGTCAATAAGAGAATCACTTTCCGACTGCTAACCCACGCACACAAATCACTCTACGACATCGGACCAGAATGCCTCAACTCACGACTGTCCTTCTACACCCCCCCCCGCCAACTACGTTCTTCCAGCCAAGCCCTCGCCACTGTACCTCGCATCAGCAAGACCACCATGGGAGGCAGATCCTTCTCATACCTGGCTGCTAAAACATGGAACTCACTCCCTACTTACCTTCGCCTTACCCAGAACCACCTAGCATTCAGAAAGCAACTTAAAACGTGGATATTTGACAAATAATCCTCCTCCCCTCCTAAGCGCCTTGAGACCCTCTGGGTATGTAGTGCGCTATATAAATCCTTTGACTTTGACTTTGACTATGCAGCAAGCACCTGTCCCAACTTCTGTTTCCTTGTCTTTTCCTACTACTGCCTCCCCGCATCAGCTCCCAGAACATGAGCAAATTAGGAGAACAGAATACTTTAACAATTCCTTTATACAGTTGTTACATCAGCATCAACTGGTAGTCAATACTACTGACTGTTGGGTTTGTGGGCTCATGCCCCATAACACAGAGAGAGGGATGCCATACTTAGTCCTTCCATTTTCCTACGAAGGTTCCGCTTGGGCCTATTTGGCCATGTTTTCTAATGTATATCAGAACCAACTACGATATCCCCCTGGTAGTCCTTATGGTGGTGGAGCAGATTTTAGTCACAGTTCTTTGATAAAGGGAATATTGTCCATGGCTAGAATTGCCGAGATTAGTAAGATTCCCGTTGATGAGAAACAAGCGTATGATGGTTGGAACGTGACTCGTTATGTTACTGGCCTTACAGATAAGGCTAGACGAAGGAGATCACCACCAATTTGGACCGTACCTCATCAAGGTAATTTATGTCTGCAGATAAATGGCCAAAATATTAAAAACCAACAGGAAAAGAGTGTTTGTTCCCATACATACATCGATTCACCCCAGATTTCTTCACCGTTAGTGCCATCTCAAGGCACATATTTTGTCAGTCATGACAGAGCCTACACGTGGCTTCCTACCTACTTTTTGGGGACTTGTTATGTGGCTTTTCTTCTCCCTCCGACATATACAGCTCCTTCAGGTCCTCATAGAAAAAGACATGCCAGAGGGGTTATTGATTCTAAGGACACAGCAGGACAAGAAGGAGGTGACTTTATCAAAGGGTTACTTCCTTTCTGGGGCCCAATGGCCAATAGCGGAGAGATTAGACAGTTAGTTCGTGTTGTTGAGGCTACCATAAATGTAACTTCTGGAGCCTTGAGTAATCTAACAGCCGAACTTCAGGCGGATCGCCTTATGACTTTGCAGAGTAGGATGGTTTTAGACATTGTCCTTGCAGATCGGGGAGGAGTCTGTAAATTGATCGGGTCTAGTTGCTGCATTTATATTCCTGATAATGTCCCTACGGTATACCAAGCCATCTCTAGATTGCATGTAATTTCCAAGTCTATACACCAAGACAAAGGAGATTGGACAGTGATAGGATAGTTTTGGGTACTACTGTCCACATGGGGATGGAAGGTATTTACCTCCCTTGGAATGGATTTGGCCATCATTTTCTCTTGTTGTCATTGTTTGCAGTGTGGCCCTGCTATCTGCGGTCTTTGTGCCACCATGTGTGTCTCAAGGCCTGTGTCACAGAAAACAGAGAACATTACAATGATGTTGCAGCAACAGCTCGACGACCTCATGGCCATTGACATTGACTCAGATTAACTTGAGTCCTTTGAGTTTTGCCTGAGTAATGGCAAAAGGAGGGTCTGAGGTTCTTCGGTTTCCGACTTTGTCCCGTATTTGGCCGCCATTTTGTCTCTCGTCGCCATTTTGTGTTGCCCTCACTTAGGCAGCGCGGCGATCGGAGTGATTTTGCCTTTCCCAGCTGCTACGTGTCTCTTCTGTTAAAAAGTAACCCCCTTCCCTTGTTTACAAAACTGATGTCAGGGTCTGGCCGAGTTCACTAATCCATGTCTGGGTTGATTGATCCCTGTCTCGACTGACTATTTGGCCTCCCCTATTCTTTCCTTACTTTACCTTATCCGACTGGCCTTCGCTATTCTCTCCTTGCATTCACTTGTTACACAACTATCCTTTGAGGCACACAAATATGTCCTGCCACCTGCAAATAGGATTGTAGGCACTAGCACTGATTAATTTGTGGGGAGGGGTGATATACAGGGTCTGAAAGAAGGGCGTATTTGGGACACCTGATAGTTTGTTTTCCAACTTTTCCTATTGGCTAGCTTTGTATGTATTGGGAGTATACGTTGTAAATATGTGTGCTATAGAACATTGTGCACCACGGAATAAAGTGGCAGTCTCCTGAGAACCTACTCTGTACTTCTGGGACAACTGTGCTTAGTTAAAGCTAATAAACCTGGTTTTCTACGCCTAACAGAGTGTTTCGTGTCTCTGTCCGGCAAGGCAGGTGAACTCGGGGATTTAAGGCGTACCCTGCGCCGCCATGCCCATAAGGCCTGGTTCTCAACTTCTTCAACCTAATCAGTTACTGAACACTGAATCCCTATGAGACATAAATCTTGGTATACCTGCTCCTCTCTGGGCCACTTAGTAAGAAAACCCAAGAGTGACAGATTGTTTGTTTGAACAAAACTTCGCCACTGGTAAATACCATGGGCTACATTTTAGTCCATAATTTGTTTCTATGTGGAGATCTCAAAGTTAAATGTCATCCATATGAAAACACTTTTGACCCCTTCAAAAAAAGTATGGTAAATCCTGAACTGCTTGGACACGCCACTGCCATATGGAAACTGTTGGACTTGGCCCTTCTTGCAGGGTCATCCCGAAACTTTTTTCCTTCCCCCTAGCCTATTTGACTGTGATGGAATTTGTGGATTCAGGATGTAGGACACTTTAGCGCCGGTTAGCAGTGCAAAGTGTGTGTGATGTCTGCCTCTCATGGGCTTGCATTAGGAACACCCCGCCTCATGGAGAGAAAATGTATGCCATGTTTGGTATGTAGGTGAACTGCAAATATTAAATGCTGCGCAATGGTGGGCACAGATTCATTTGTAATGTTGGAGAAATGTCACTTGTAACAGTCACCATGTGTGTGTGCTTTGTGCCGCCTGCCTGAGGTGGGTTGCAGGTCTAGTGTTCGAGTGACCAAGGGTGGCTCGGCCCCGGAGGTGTGTCTGTCACCCACACCCACAACTTTTGGAGGGAAGTCTGGCAGACAGGGTGCTGTACACCTCCATGTGGGAGTGCTGCGTTGACTTTGATTGAGCCTGTGTGCTGGCCCCTGTGCCATCTGCACCCCTCTGCTATCCACAGGGTCAGTGAGAGCCCTTTTGCTGGAGTGAAGTCTGCTATGTCAGGAGGAGTGCCACTTTATGGGAGTTGACCGTTTCTTGGAACTGTTGTCCTGTTTTAATGAGTGCCCACTGTGTGCTGATCTTGACCAGCCTTGCCTAGCGCCTTTGGAGAGCTATATTGGGCTTGACTGTACTCTCAGGAGGTGGGGAGAGTGTGTGCCACTGCAGCACTGTGCTTCCAAAGTGCCATGAGGAATTCCCAGTGTGTGAGATTCCCCCTGCCTGCTGGCATTTTATTGTTTGGTGATTCCTACAGGCTGCCTCACTCAATTCTGTACAATGGAGCAGTAGGTGACTGAAAACAGAATGTCCCCTTTGTCTCTGTTGCCCGACATGTCTAGTGTCATATGTCATTGACGAAGAACAAATTTTCAAGCACTCAAGCACTGATGATGCTGAAACATGGAGGTGCATGATACATTGCATCCCTATCCAAGGCATCCATGGCAGAGCATCAGTGAGGCAAGGTTTGCCAAACCCTCATATGCAGAACCATCTGACTAATTGTATCCTCAGAATCATCATCTTCCTGATTCAGGCTCTGTATCATGTGCAAGGACCAATATCACAAGGACAGGTATCAGAAATAGAGAAACTAGCAAGTTCCCTCAATGGTGTGTGGTGCATTTGCTCCTCTATCCAAGTTGGAGTCAAACCAAGGCAAGAGGAGAACTGGCCAGCACTAGTCAGGGAGTAGGCCAGGGAGTGCCTTGTCCAGTGGAAAGTTGTGGAGCAGTAGCCAGCGTGGCTGACTGCAGCACAAAGCTCACGGTTCAGTTCCTCGGGTCGTCAGTAGCTCAGCTCAGCACCATGTGACTCTGGGCAATAGCTCACTTAATCTCCCCGATGGCCCCCAGTGCCTTGAGACCCTTAGGAGTGAATAGTTTGCACTTTACAAATACTGGATTTAGATTTTTTATTTCCAAAGATTGGCAATGGGAATAATAATAGAACTAGCAGAACCTCAACAAACACACTTTGGGAAATGTGGAAGATTTAGAAGTAGGACTGCTATGCAGACTGAAGGAGGAAGACCGGACCAGTTTCCCTTGAACACAGGAGTGCTAACAAGAGAACCCAAGAGTTAGTTGGCTGACCTCCAGCTTGATCTATAGGGACACAACAAGCTTTCAGGGGCCTTTCCTGCAATTGCCCAGCTGACCAGCATCAACTGGACCTGCCTCAGCCCTGCTACTGGCCTCTGCTGGACTGAACCCTAGTCCCCAAGAGATGCCCCACCAGGTCCTGGACCCTTGACCGGAACCAGAGTGTATTACCCCTATCTAAAAACTGCAAAATCTGGACTCCAGGTAAAAATGCTGATGTTTGGGCTCTTCATGACTGCAAACAAACACCCACATCTTCTACCAGTGCAAAGATCCAATGACGACCAGCTGTTCATGCCTGCAAAAACAATCTGCATCTTCCGGCAATGTTAAGCTCCGATGATGGCCCTCGCAGCTCTGACCAACACAAAACTCAAACTTGGCCTCCTCGCATACAACTTTCTTGTGTGAGAAGATAAACTCTCCACCTGGATGAACCTAATCTCTATACCTGTCCTGTGCTCCATTGTGGTCGGCCTTAACTTGTGACTATGACCTGGCCGAGCGTGACCAAATAGGCACGAGCGATGCTTTGTGCTTTACGGTGCTATTTTCATCTGAAACTTCAAACATTCATAAAGCTGGTTCTCCTGATTAGAGTTTTGTCTTTTTGGTTTCCTTTAATCTTTTGAAATATTTTTTTTGTTTGAATTGAATTGGAATTGATCTTGTGTTGTGGTTTCTCTTTATTACTGCTTTTGAGTGCTGCATAAATAACTTACACATTGCCTCTAAATTAAGCCTAACTGCTTTCATGTCAAGATATCAGGGGATTAAGCACAGATTTATTTAGTGACTCTGTAAAGATGAAAAATCTGACAGAATGTGCAGCTGTGACATAACAGACGTTTTTTTCTTAACACCCTCAAATTCCCGATATTTATATACTACGTTTGAGAGCCCCTAATCCCAGGAACAACCCAAAAAGAAAAGGTAGCTCTTCCTATGGACACACGTAGGGAGAGGTACACCAACCCAACAATTGTGCATAGCTGAGGTACTAACACTTGAGTCTTGATCTCTTTATATAGAGGTTCCAATTCTGGTTGTGTCTAAAAAGCGCAGTCTATTGCTCCCCCAGTTTCTGCCTATAATCCGGTTGTCTTCAATTCGACATCTGCCGCAATCTCCCTGGCAGGGGGCCTTTTTCCAAAAGACACCAGCAGGTAGACTATCTCAGGCATTAAGACTAACCCAAGAAAAATCATTGTTAAGCCCATACAAACAGTTTGTCACCAATATATGCACATCATTGTTAAATACTAAGCATGGCTCTTGACATGTTTGTGTGACGTGGCCTTAGTTTTTCTAAGACGTACCCTTCCATCTCATCAAAGCCATGCCCTTTTCTCAATATAGGGCGTAGTAAGTTTTGTAGCATCCCTTAATCCGAGTGCGCACTTTCCTGGTCGTCATTCCTACGTACATGAGATTACACTGACATTTCCTAAAATAAACAACCTTCGTAGTGTTGCAGTTGGTCAGATTGGGAAGTTTCCAGGGTTTCCTCAGGTCCAGGTCTAGTTCTTTCAATCTCCTAGTTAGGGGACACACACAACAGCTGCCGCAAGGCGAGTGACCAACCAGTGGTGGCAGATTTCACAGTTTGGTCTGATTTCTTTGAGCCTCCAGCCTTCTTGGCCTGGTGTATACAACTACATCTTTGATGTTCATTGCTCACTTGAACAAATACATGGGGTTGGCAAAATCTAGCACCCCATCGGAGGATCCCCCAGTTTATATGAATCTTTTTTTACTTTTCAGCATCCCATTCTTTTATTTTGTCATCAGTTACAGGAAGAGTAATTTAATCTCTCCTATTGTAATGGTAAATGACAGGGGTTCAGTGTATTGGGCCATCTCCCATATTCAAAGGCCTCATCCCAGGTGCCTGTCCAGATAACGAGCACGTCATCGGTGTAATATTTCCACAATTTTACTTTATCCAGATAGGCACTGAGGTCATCTAGATTGAATTCAGATTCAAATGAGTACATATACAGACTGGGCAAAACTGCTCCTCACAGAAGTGCCATGCACCTGAAGGTAATATTGTCCCTCAAACTCATAAAAAAACACGAAGGGGCGCCAGGTGGGACAGATAAAGTAAAAACTCATATGGTGTGATGGATTCCCATTTAGTCTCCTTTAGGATCTTACTCACTACCTCTAATGTGGCTTCCTGTGGGAGGATTAGTTGCTATGTGAATCCTAAAAGTAAGATAAGAGATGGGCTATACAGTGTCCTTTTCCCATATTTATGTGAGTGTAGCCTGAGTGATTGAGTATGAGTCAGACTTGTGAGACTAGAAAAGTCCTTGGTGATTCTCTGAAGAGTTCCTGTGGTGCATATACTTCTGTCATTAAATATAGAGCCTAGAATGAGAATTTGCCTAGCCTTCGTGCTGGTAAGTTGCAATTCTATTAAGGACTCGGAGGCGAGGATTATGCCTTCTTTCTACGCTTTATTTTTCACAGCAGAAAAACACATATGAAAAAAAACCTACTTTTCCCATGAACACTTGGGAAACAGAAAAGACAATCATAAGTTCTTCAACAGTGTCTATGCTCTGGCAGCTCCCAACATGCTCTGCTGCATCTTCCTCCTCCTCTTTCTTCACGCGAAGCCCATGTACCGGCCATCTCACGCATCCTGCTTGGAACCTTCATTCCCTGCAAAAAACCGCACAGTCAGTTCTTGACCGTCTCACCAGTATGTCACAAGTTAGGTGGAAGTACAACAGAATACAGTGCAACGGCATAAATAGCAATCGAAGCATCATGAAAGAGTTACTTACATTGCATACGGGGAGGGTCCACTTCACGGTAGTCCCTAGGGGGGGATAATCCTCGCCTCCGAGTCCTCAATGGAATTGGAACTTACCAGCACGAAGGCTTGGCAAATTCTCATTCTATGGCAGGACCGGAGGCTTTGGATTATGCCAGTTCAAAGCTGATCGACAACTAGCCGAGCCACCTCTATCACTGGCTTGAAATAAAACCTCTTGAAAGTTGAATCCGAGGACCAATCGGCCGCTCTCATCAAATCCTCTAGCCGAGCCCTGAGGGCAAAAGCTTTAGAGGCCATAGCTCCCCTCGCTGAATGAGCGCCAAACTGTTTGGTATCAATTCCCGCCTCCTGTTTCACCCAACGCACCCATCTGGTGATCGTCAGGGAAGAAACGGCCTAGTACGGTTTCCGTAGGGCAATGAGAAGTTGCTTCTCACCCGGAGGGCGAGTATCATCAGTCATATCTTCGTAAGCACGGAGGCACTGTACCACACAGTTTTGGGGAATCCAAAAAAGCAGGGTATGAAATAACCCTTGTAAGGGTATTAGTTCATCTACTTACAGTTAAATAAACTCCTTCCGGAGAAAAAACTCTAGCCGTGATATCGAGAGCTCATACATCCGAGACTCGTCTGCAAGATATCAGGCACAACAACATCGCTAACTTAGCCGTCAACTCCTTACGAGACAGAAACCTGTTCGGCTGCCAAGAAAGGAACAAATTCAACACCCTGTTCACGTCCCACAGGACAGAGTAACGAGGTTCGGGCGGCAATGAGAGGCAAATTCCTCTCAAGAGCCTGCTGATCAACGGGTGCTCCCCAATCCGCGAACCCTGCACTAAGTCGTGCCCCGCCGAAATCGCAGATCGGAAGGTATTGATCGATCGACCCCTCTTGCACCAGATCGGCCAAGAAGTTAAGGACGTGGACTACATCTGCCCCCACGGGATCGAAGTCCCGTCGCACACACCAGCGACGCCATCTATGCCATGCAGATCGGTCACGCTTGGTCGTGCTATCTGCCCAGGCATTGGAGAGCAAGTCCTCAGCCTTTCTCAAAAGGCCCGGGAGTGTCCATCGACGCTGGAGATCCTCCAGGCCATCAGCCTCAGCGAGCCCTCTTGGACTAACCGGTGGGGAACTCCGTCCGGACTGAGGAAAATGTGAGGAGAGTGGGGGAGTAGGATTGGAGAATCCCAAGAAAGTTCCAGAAGAACCGGAAACCAAACTTGTGACCTCCACCACAGTGTAATCATCACCACCTGCGCCCATTTGCGACGCAGTAATGCTGACATGCCCGTTATCATTGAAAATGGGGGAAACGCATAGCCCTGCTCGCCCGACCAGTCCTGGAGGAACGCACCCGTAGCCTCCGCCGGGTCCGGCGCCAACTGAAATACCTCTGGAGTTGGTGATGCAAAGAGGACCACATTGAAGGGACCCCACCGGTCCATCAGCCTGGAGAACAGCCGAGCATCCAGTTTCCAGACGCTGGCATCCAAGAGGTGCCAGGAGTGCCAATCAGCCACCTCGTTCTGCCGTCCCGGTAAATACTCCGCCGTGACTGACACCTGATGGTCCAGGCAGAAGTGCCAAAAGTCTCTCGCGAGGTCCGCAAGCATCTTGGATCTTGTGCCACCCAGATGGTTGATATAGCGGACCGCCGACACGTTGTCCATCCTGAGAAGGACGCAGGACTGCATCCTGTCCTTGGTCCAACACTGAACCGTAAAGGAACCCGCCAGGAGCTCCAAACAGTTGATATGCAAAGATTGCTCGAAAGTGGACCAGGCGCCTCCCGTGGAGAAATCTCCGCATCTGGCTCCCCAGCCGGACCGACTGGCGTCCGATTCTATCACGATGTTCGGAGCGGAGCCAAAAATTGCACGGCCATTCCAGGCTTCCTTGTACGTTAGCCACATCTCATCTAGTCCCTCAGGTCTTCCGTTAACGGAATCAGCTGAGAGTACATCAGCCCTTTCCTTAGGTGATACGCCTTCAAACGTTGCATGGACCGGTAGTGAAGGGGACCGGGAAAAATGGCCTGAATCGAAGACGACAACAGGCCTACCAACCATGCCAGATGCCGTAAAGATACTATCGGTTTCGCCAGGGTCTGGCGCAACTCGTGTCTGATCTTCGCCATTTTCCTGGCGGGAAGACTCAAGGTTGAAGACACCGAGTCTATATTGAAACCGAGAAAGGTTGCACACTGGACGGGGACCAGAAGAGACTTTTTCTCGTTGATAACAAAACCCAAACCTTGAAGCAGGTTGATTGGCGATTCCGACTGAGACGCTAGGCGCCTCGGACACTGGTCCATGAAAAGCATGTCGTCCAAATACACTATCATTCTGACACCGCGAGCCCGCAAGGCCTCCACCGCCGGACGCAACACCTTTGTGAAGCACCATGGCGCCGAGGATAGCCCAAAAGGCAGCGTGGTGAACTCGTAAACTTGACCGTCCCACTTGAACTGGAGAAAACAACGGTGTGGAGGGAAAATCGGGACCGCTAAGTAAGCGTCTTTTAAGTCGAGCCTGACCATCCAATCGGACAGGCGCAACACATCCCGTAAAAGGTGAATTCCCACCAGCCATTCGTTGAAACCCATCAAATTGATCACCGCGCGACGGCCTCCGTCGACCTTGTCGACCAAGTCGACCAAGAATGACCTTGCTTCGGAAACCTCCCGGGTGTTCGCACGCGCAACAAATCGCCCCTTTGTGGAGATGGACAGCGACCTCTTCGCTCACTAAAGCCGCATCACGCTGCAAAAAAGTAATGGGGCGAGGACGCTGAAGCTGACACGGACGGCCATGGAACTCCAACTGGAAGCCCTGAACTGTCTGCAGCACCCAGGCGTCGTTGGTGAGGGAAGCCCACGCTGGGAAAAACTGCTCTAGGCACCCCCCACTCGCATGCTTGCAGAGGGGATTACACTCACCTCGTCCACCGCCTTGTTGCTGGCCTCTCTGGCCACCACGTCCTCGGAACATCTGTCCTCTCGTGGGATAGAAATTGTTGAAGCGGGCATTGTCCTGAAACTGCCCGCGTCCGGAGCCTTGTCCACTGTCTGAGCTGTTGCCCCGACCGAACGAGCAGCCCCTGCCTCGTCCGGCCTTGTCAAAAACACGAGGGGCGAAAACCTTTTTAATATTAGATTGAGCCCGGTCCAAGAAGGTGAAAGTGGCCACGAACTTTCCAAGCTCCTTAATGAACGGGTCTCCAAACAGACCACCGTGGGCCACCGCGCCAGCCTCAGACGAGGCGAGGTCACATAATTTAGGATCAATTTTAATCAATAGTGATCTCCTTCTCTCGGTAGAGAGAGCACAGTTGGCATTGCCAAGAAAAATGATGGCGCGTTGCGCCCAATTCGAGAGAACTTCCGGGGAAATAAGGTCCTCCGACACCATGACCTCCTCTGCCATGTCTAGAATATTGGTCATGGGGCCTACCGCATCAAGCAGTTTATCCTGGAACGTATGCCAGGACCTGTCTATACCCTCCCGAGTGTCCTTGAAAAATTTGGCCAGGAAGGTCGCCATTTTAGTATCAATATCCTGGGTCATGGCTACCTTACCCTCTAAGGAAGGTCTGGGGCACTCCGCCCTAAGGCTGCTATGGGCATCCTTATCTACTGGTTTCCTGAGGCAATTTGCCACATATTGGGCCACTTTCTTGCACGGAATCCATTCGGAGGACCTGGGATGGACAATGTCGTCCGGGTCCAGCATGTCTGAAGGGCCCGCGGAGGAGGAGGGTTGTGACGGAAGCCAAGACCTGGATGAACAGGCCTCCTCCTCCGAGTCTGGAGAATCATCGTCCTGTTGTGGCTCCGGGGACATAGTATGAGGGGTAGGTGGCGGCACTTCCACGGGAATGACTGGAAGAGGCTGGGACCCGTCGAGCGCCATAAACGCGTTCTTCACCTTGGCGAAAGCCGCAGGGTCAACCTCCTCCGTACAAGGTTTCTTAGGGGGAGGGGGAGGCGGTAACGAGGTAGGGCCCGGGCCAGGGAAGGCGCGGGAATAAGGGACGCAAGCTTCATGTACGCCTCATCCAAACGCGCCGAGAGTCGCTGCTCCAGGGGAACCATTGCTTGGTTTACCACCCTGTAGATAGAATCGTCGACCGTCTGGTAGAAATCATCATCCAACGGGACGCAATTTAGAGGGTCTTCCTCCGAATACCGGCCTGACTCCCCCTGCATTGCGCGGTAAATTAGGCTCAACAGGACCGGGAGGTACAGCACAGCAATGTACCTGACCCGAATGGGTAATCTGTGGGTCTGGGAGGTCCCAGAAGTATGGGTGGCTCAAGGCACACAATTAAGGGGAACCAGCCACCTGGACGCTGCAACCCTCAAGATCCTGAGGTGCCATCCGGTAAAGCGTCCCTCTGCGCCACACCTCTGGCACACTTACGACCCCTCAGGGTGTCAAGGTCCAAATACAACCCACACAGTGCGCTTTCTGTAACAAGGGTGAACCTAATTGCGACCCCACAGGGTGTCAAACCGGATGGACAGGGCAACAGGTCACTATCTGAGCAAGCGTGCTAAAAACGCTCCCATAAAGCGTCCCATAGCGCACCAGCAAGCAGAAGGAACACTGCCCCTAGCGGCGAGATCACCACACCGCGCTCTACTGGGTTATTAATGATCGCGTAAGGAGCGCAAAAGCGTCCCGCGATTAAAAGGGAACCTGTAATGGGTAAAACAGACCAGCGTCAGGCAACAAAGACAAAACGCTAAAATTACAGACCCCAAAACCCAGGAGAGATAGGAAAAAACGACTTAACTTGCTGCTAAGCAGCGAAGAAAGAGGAGGAGGAAGAGGCAGCAGAGCATGTTCGAGCTGCCAGAGCATAGACACTGTTGAAGGACTTACGATTGACTTTTCTGTTTCCCAAGTGTTCATGGGAAAAGTAGTTTTTTTATATGTGTTTTTCTTGCTGCTGTGAAAAATAAAGCGTAGAAAGACGGCATAATCCGAAGCCTCCGGTCCTGCCATAGAATTTTTCCTGCACATGAAATGTGCTTTATGGTGACTCGCACTGAAAGTATATAGTTGCAACGAGGTGCTGGTGGTGATTGCATTTACACTGTTCAATCCGAGCAACAAGTACCTTGTCTTGGCGCTTAATGCACCTATGCCATGTATATACCGTCTTGGCACTTTTGAAAAGTATGAATGGGCTATATGATCTTCAGCCCACTTCTACCTACTAAATATAGTGTGAGCGAATCATAAAAAGAGCATTTGCTTTAAAATGAATGGGTGTTCAAGAAGGAAAGGGGAGATCTGGTGATATTCATGTTCAACACTTATTATGTGCTATTTTCCTATAATTTTCAGTGATTAGTGTGTGACTACAAAGGACACCACCACCTCCTTGATCAGATAACTAGTATCCCGTAAAATCTACTGTAAGAAGTAGTTGTTCAGTATCTATTTTTAGATTACTTAATGAGGTGTTATGAAAGATTTTATAACAACAATCCTTCTTATATAAGATGGTTGTGTGTGGCTTCAGGAGGCGTCACCTTTTACTCATCACGTGTGAAATGCTGCAGTGTTTTGCTGTGACATTCACTTGCATGCTCACTAATGTATTTTTAAATATTCACTATGGGATAGTTTTGGAAAGCTGTCTGTTTTTTATTTTAAAAAATATATTTTTGTTCACATCAACCTCTGGTCCGAATATGTCCAATATAATGCTCTAATCTGTAATATCTCCCAAATAGGTTGACCTACTAATACAGCTCGAATCTCAGGTAGGAATAAACTGGGTGCTTGGTAGATTTTATGTAACTGAATATGGTAAATGGAGCCTGTGCTTTAGATTTAGAGATTATAGAACCCTGATGAATGTCTCAGACTAGATAGGCTGGTTACTGTGGGCAGAAACATATTGGCTAGTATGAGATGGGTTTGATCCATTGTTCTCTGTTTACTCAACCAATATAGTATTTTTAGTCATACCTAGAGTCCACACGAATAAAGGTGATATAGAGAAGATCTCTAAGGTATTTTAGATCATCTGGATCCCGCCTTGTCCAGTAGTTTTATTTAAGAACGACTTCCTAGCACCAAGTCTTCGAGGCGGTTGAGTTTGCCCCGGCGGCATTATCCTACCTGGGTGAGGAGAGGATGCAGATGATGAAGCATGACACTGTTATGTGTGTGAGGCTTCTTCTTCCATAAGGAATGGCTTTTCCACTCGGCCTAACAGAAGTCCTGTTATTTCCATTTCGTGCAAATATCGAACACACTCCTGAAATTTAGGAAATTGTTTTCCTAGGGATTTTTGGTTTCTTCTTCCGTGGTGAGCTCCCAAACCTATTATTGATGTGCTAAACATATATATCCACTTCTTTAATACAATGCACTCTCCCTCCTGGGCTTATGAGGACATTCTTACGAGTTACTCACATATATTAAGGAAGTGGTGTGGCTCTGCAGCTCATGATGTGTGAAGAGTCACTCTTGAGCAGAGAGCCTGCTAGTGCAGGGCTGCAATGGCAGATAGACTTTTTGCTTGGATCACAGAGGGTGGCACAATACAATGCTTCAGCCCCAGTGACCCCTTTATCACCCTTTCCCTGGGTACAACTGGTATCATGTACTAGGAACTTATAAAGGGGATTTGTACCTTGCCAATTGGGTTACCAATTCACATCACTTTTAAAGGAAAGGGCAGGGGCACTGTAGGTAGGTAGAATTTGCTTTCATGGTTAGTCCCACTTTCTGCTAACCAGGACAAGTACTTAGGTACATCCCAGATTGGATACTGGGGTACCCTTATCAGTCACTAGTATATAGTACTAAGGTACACAGGTCATAGGTACCACAAAGGTCTCCCATAGGCTGAAGCATGTATTATGCCTCCTATGGGATACCATTCAAACTGTCACTACAGGCCTGCCATTGCAGCCTGGGTAAGCTGGTGCTAGCACCACTTACAAAATATCACCATCGCTGCTGCAGCAATTCCCCTCCTGTGCTGCATGATCTTTATTCCCATTGTTCATGACGAGCTCAGCTCGTCATCAGCACAGCTCAACCGTGCCTCATGGAGAGCTGAGCTCGTCATGAGCATCGAAGGGGATATATAGGTTTCCCTTTATCTAAGGTCACTGCACTTAAAATCTATAAGTCACCTCTACAGCATGCCTTTACAATCCTGAACGATTTAGAAAAGGGGGTGGTGATGAACAGAGTGTCTGAATTAAGCAGACCACTCTTACCCAGTCCAAAGATCAGGGCTTGATCCATCACCGTTATTTATCTCACTGCCCCATCCCAGCTCAGAACCTGGCTATATGCAAATCAGTCTGTCCCTGGCCCAGTGCATCATGGGAACAGGGCAGACTAAACTACCAAGCCAATTCTTCACCAGTAAGGAGACAAGCTACCGGGGACCGGTTTCTGGCATTTCAGCCGTCTTCGGCCCGGCTTGCTTGAATCCTGATGGAGCAGTGAGAAAGGGACTCATGTCTGAGTATACCCTGCCACACCTATAGTGGCCAAAAACGATTTAGAAAAGGGGGTGGTGATGAACAGAGTGTCTGAATTAAGCAGACCACTCTTACCCAGTCCAAAGATCAGGGCTTGATCCATCACCGTTATTTATCTCACTGCCCCATCCCAGCTCAGAACCTGGCTATATGCAAATCAGTCTGTGCCTGGCCCAGTGCATCATGGGAACAGGGCAGACTAAACTACCAAGCCAATTCTTCACCAGAAAGGAGACAAGCTACCGGGGACCGGTTTCTGGCATTTCAGCCGTCTTCGGCCCGGCTTGCTTGAATCCTGATGGAGCAGTGAGAAAGGGACTCATGTCTGAGTATACCCTGCCACACCTATAGTGGCCAAAAACGATTTAGAAAAGGGGGTGGTGATGAACAGAGTGTCTGAATTAAGCAGACCACTCTTACCCAGTCCAAAGATCAGGGCTTGATCCATCACCGTTATTTATCTCACTGCCCCATCCCAGCTCAGAACCTGGCTATATGCAAATCAGTCTGTGCCTGGCCCAGTGCATCATGGGAACAGGGCAGACTAAACTACCAAGCCAATTCTTCACCAGAAAGGAGACAAGCTACCGGGGACCGGTTTCTGGCATTTCAGCCGTCTTCGGCCCGGCTTGCTTGAATCCTGATGAAGCAGTGAGAAAGGGACTCATGTCTGAGTATACCCTGCCACACCTATAGTGGCCAAAAACGATTTAGAAAAGGGGGTGGTGATGAACAGAGTGTCTGAATTAAGCAGACCACTCTTACCCAGTCCAAAGATCAGGGCTTGATCCATCACCGTTATTTATCTCACTGCCCCATCCCAGCTCAGAACCTGGCTATATGCAAATCAGTCTGTCCCTGGCCCAGTGCATCATGGGAACAGGGCAGACTAAACTACCAAGCCAATTCTTCACCAGAAAGGAGACAAGCTACCGGGGACCGGTTTCTGGCATTTCAGCCGTCTTCGGCCCGGCTTGCTTGAATCCTGATGGAGCAGTGAGAAAGGGACTCATGTCTGAGTATACCCTGCCACACCTATAGTGGCCAAAAACGATTTAGAAAAGGGGGTGGTGATGAACAGAGTGTCTGAATTAAGCAGACCACTCTTACCCAGTCCAAAGATCAGGGCTTGATCCATCACCGTTATTTATCTCACTGCCCCATCCCAGCTCAGAACCTGGCTATATGCAAATCAGTCTGTCCCTGGCCCAGTGCATCATGGGAACAGGGCAGACTAAACTACCAAGCCAATTCTTCACCAGAAAGGAGACAAGCTACCGGGGACCGGTTTCTGGCATTTCAGCCGTCTTCGGCCCGGCTTGCTTGAATCCTGATGGAGCAGTGAGAAAGGGACTCATGTCTGAGTATACCCTGCCACACCTATAGTGGCCAAAAACGATTTAGAAAAGGGGGTGGTGATGAACAGAGTGTCTGAATTAAGCAGACCACTCTTACCCAGTCCAAAGATCAGGGCTTGATCCATCACCGTTATTTATCTCACTGCCCCATCCCAGCTCAGAACCTGGCTATATGCAAATCAGTCTGTCCCTGGCCCAGTGCATCATGGGAACAGGGCAGACTAAACTACCAAGCCAATTCTTCACCAGAAAGGAGACAAGCTACCGGGGACCGGTTTCTGGCATTTCAGCCGTCTTCGGCCCGGCTTGCTTGAATCCTGATGGAGCAGTGAGAAAGGGACTCATGTCTGAGTATACCCTGCCACACCTATAGTGGCCAAAAACGATTTAGAAAAGGGGGTGGTGATGAACAGAGTGTCTGAATTAAGCAGACCACTCTTACCCAGTCCAAAGATCAGGGCTTGATCCATCACCGTTATTTATCTCACTGCCCCATCCCAGCTCAGAACCTGGCTATATGCAAATCAGTCTGTCCCTGGCCCAGTGCATCATGGGAACAGGGCAGACTAAACTACCAAGCCAATTCTTCACCAGAAAGGAGACAAGCTACCGGGGACCGGTTTCTGGCATTTCAGCCGTCTTCGGCCCGGCTTGCTTGAATCCTGATGGAGCAGTGAGAAAGGGACTCATGTCTGAGTATACCCTGCCACACCTATAGTGGCCAAAAACGATTTAGAAAAGGGGGTGGTGATGAACAGAGTGTCTGAATTAAGCAGACCACTCTTACCCAGTCCAAAGATCAGGGCTTGATCCATCACCGTTATTTATCTCACTGCCCCATCCCAGCTCAGAACCTGGCTATATGCAAATCAGTCTGTCCCTGGCCCAGTGCATCATGGGAACAGGGCAGACTAAACTACCAAGCCAATTCTTCACCAGAAAGGAGACAAGCTACCGGGGACCGGTTTCTGGCATTTCAGCCGTCTTCGGCCCGGCTTGCTTGAATCCTGATGGAGCAGTGAGAAAGGGACTCATGTCTGAGTATACCCTGCCACACCTATAGTGGCCAAAAACGATTTAGAAAAGGGGGTGGTGACGAACAGAGTGTCTGAATTAAGCAGACCACTCTTACCCAGTCCAAAGATCAGGGCTTGATCCATCACCGTTATTTATCTCACTGCCCCATCCCAGCTCAGAACCTGGCTATATGCAAATCAGTCTGTCCCTGGCCCAGTGCATCATGGGAACAGGGCAGACTAAACTACCAAGCCAATTCTTCACCAGAAAGGAGACAAGCTACCGGGGACCGGTTTCTGGCATTTCAGCCGTCTTCGGCCCGGCTTGCTTGAATCCTGATGGAGCAGTGAGAAAATATCACCATCGCTGCTGCAGCAATTCCCCTCCTGTGCTGCATGATCTTTATTCCCATTGTTCATGACGAGCTCAGCTCGTCATCAGCACAGCTCAACCGTGCCTCATGGAGAGCTGAGCTCGTCATGAGCATCGAAGGGGATATATAGGTTTCCCTTTATCTAAGGTCACTGCACTTAAAATCTATAAGTCACCTCTACAGCATGCCTTTACAATCCTGAAGGCAGTGTGCTTGGTTCTAAGTGTGAAGGTGTCCCTACATGAGCAGGATACCCGTACAGCCTTTGGAGTCCATTCTCCCAGGTTATGAGACAGCCATATAACATATAGAGGAGCACTGCATCATTACGCGATGACCATCTCAAAACTTGCTGTACCGAAGCCTGTTGTGTTTGGTATCAAACATGTTGGAATCATACCCCCACACCATAAACAATGTGGGAGGTATGATTCCAAGCAATGTAAAGGCCCTAGTTACGGCCTCAGTGCTCCCAGTACCAGTCTTCCAAACTTGGACAGCAAGCTATAGCTGCTGCCGAACAGAGACACAAATCTGCCCTCCTGATGCTGAGGAAAGCTTGAGCAGAGGAAGGCAGAACATTAGGCATCCTATCACAGGGAGGGGTGAGCACTTCCCAGATAGGGTTTAGTGTTTTGGGGCAGGGTGGGAGCGCCTACCGGCGCCACATCGTCTGCTTGCAGGGCACATGTGGTGCTCCTTATGTTGTATAACATTTTAGGACTATATTGTAATTTTCCCGATTCATACCCTTATATAGAAACAAAGTTGTCATGTTTATGCGATTGTCAGAAACTAAGGGCCCTTAGTTTCTGACAACCGCATAAACATGACAACTTTGTTTCCCCAAGATAAAACTGATCTTCTGAGTCGTGGAAACAATAGATAGATATTTTACTCAGTCAGTCAGCCTGGAGGCCCATAGGAATGAATGTCACTTACCGAATCGGTAAATACCAATTCGGTAATTGGGGGAAACATAGACACCCTGTTGCACCCCTCAATTGTGCATGGGTGCACATGTTGCAGACAGACAGTATGTCTGCAACATGGCACTGTTTTAAAAGCAAAAAAAAATGTTTTTTAAAGGGTTTTCATCATTTACCACCAACTTCTAGTTGGTGGTAAATAACGAATTCTTAAACCCCTGTAGCACTGATTACAGTGCTACCTACATGTAAAATACAGATTCAGTAATTTTACCGAATCAGTAAAATTACTGATTCTGAAAAATTACTGAATCTGTATTTTAACATGCCCCTACATCCCAAACTCCAAATACCGGTCGGTAACGGCCAAAATCAGCCGTTACCGACCGGTATTTGCCTTCCTACATCTGGCCCTAAATCCCTTCTTGTGAACTCGAGAACATTTCTAGTGACCTCTGAGCTAGCTGGCACTAACAATTAAATCTAATATATTCGATAGAGACCTAGTAGGCAGAAGTCCTACATCACATGTATAGGATATATTATTCCAATGCACAGAGCCTATTGGGACTATAGGAACTACACAACTCTTATAGGAACCAATCCAGGGCCTGTGGACATCCAAGACGCCTGAAGGAATCTACTTTGAAGTGAAGAAGTCACTTTCCAGCACCTGCAGGAACCACAGCTAAGCAGACCAGTCTGCTTATCCTGGGCTCCTACAGACAACAGAAGGTTCATCAAAGCAGGTGGTGGTTCCTCACATCCCTCGAGGCCTGCCCTGTCCTCTCACCAAGTTTGAGCCCAGTATCCCTCATTGGAGCCACAGGAACCGAACCCCTGTGCAATACGTTGACATGCAGTTGCAAAGGCGTGTTGGCTTCTTTCAAACAAGATCTTTGGGTTCCCAGTAGCCCTATCCTCAAGCATCACCAGTGACCAAGATGTTTGTCCTCACCACATCACTGGCACTGGGTGCCTGCATATTTGGTGAGCTGCTCAAGATCCTCTGCGACTCCAGTGCCTCCGGACTGTGGGTCCTCTTAAGGGTCACTTTTGAATTCTTTTGGGTTCCTCTGTTTGCCCGGGCCCTGCCCTGACTCCACTGCTTGTGGTGAGTCTCCTGGACTGTTGCTGGTCCAGACATTGCACCCTCTTCCACTTCAACGTTATTGCAGTTGCCAGGGCTTATCGGTGCTCCGCCGGACACCGATCCCTCAGCTCTCGACATCTGACACAGGCCAGCTTGTGTATGGCTCCTGGACTTCCACAGCATCGCCTGATCCACATAGCTCCAGTTCCAATGCCACTGTCAACTCTTTTACAGCACCCAATATTGGTGGGCATTCGTCGTCTGTGCCTCCTGGTCACTTAAAAGTGACATAGACTCTGTCCCCTCGACTTTCAGGTACTGCTCAACTTTAAACCACCTTTGGGTTCCACCAGACACTTTCACCTTCTCCAGCAGCGACACTTTCCTGAAGTCCTCCACTGGGTTTGACTGCGGTTTCCAATGCTACTTCACACCTATGCACCCGGTTCCCCAGGGGCAGGTATCATGGTTCCTAAGGTATCCACGGGTGGGGTGGCTCTCTAACCTTCTGTCCTCCACAGGGTTTTTTTCAGGGTCCACTTAGAAGCGTCCTTCTTCTTTAAAATTGCAACCGCAACTTACCTATTGACTTGCATTGATCCCGCGGTCGTTTTTCCCACTCTGCACACGGCCTCCGTGGCGGTCTTGGTTACTTACCTTGGGTGGTTCTTTGGGTCCCCGGTAGGTCTACATCGTCTGGGTATAGTCTTTACTTGAGTCGTGGTTCGCACACCACTATTTTAGTATATGGTCCCTCCCTCCCCCCGGTGACCAGTGTGAATTACGTGCTACTTACCTGTTTCCATTGAAAAGTATTGTGTGCATTGTGTTTTTCTCCAGCTAGGAGATATCTGTACATGTTAGTGAGTGTTATATATTAAATACATATTTTTATAAATACACTGTGTGGTGCTTTTTCACTTAATGTATATCAATACGAATATGTTCTGGTAAAACAAGCTGCTTTACACTTCTTGTGGACTAAGCATGAAGGCTGCTCTCCACAGCTACCACTTATAGAGCTTTCTAAGATTGTCTAACATCACCGTAAGGGTTGTCTGGATCAGTGCAAGGTGTCAACTCACATAAGTGTACATCATATACTGTACCAGCCTCTCACAGGCACTGGGGCCTATTTAGCCAAAACCATTAACTAGCAGTTCTAATGGGGGAAAAAAGTAAGTGGAAGATCTGCAATGAAGCACAGTTCCTAACATGACCCCCTTCCAGCCAAAGCTCCCAAGTGACTTAACGCACCTCTGGGAGAGTATTCCTGGCTTGTTCGGTGACGAAGCAGGAAGTAAACTGGTTATTTTTTGGTGCAGGGCCTACTCTTGCCTCATATTCTATCTGTTAGGTTTTTCCCTCTGGGAAGCTGACCCATCTCAACAGTGTTATGACCCATTTTAAAACTAACCTTTTGCTATAGCTGTTTTATAATCGTTCTCCCATTTTACTCTGGATATTGAGGTGCTAACCTCACTTATCCCTATCTTAGGTAAGGAGATGCCTAGCTTACCTACAAAGGTTACACATCACTTGAGCAACCCGACCATGACCAGCAGAGTCGGGCACCTAACTTGCTATTGGCTATGAGGTCAGTCTCCCATGCCAAATATACTACAGCTAAATTGAATTGCCCCTCCAACTCGCACCTGTTGAAGGTAATAGCTGCCAAGTTTCTACCATCTCTAACTTACGGGTCGGAATTGTACAGGTGTAAGGACGCAAACTTCTTGAACACGCAACAGTCAGAGCTGTTCAAACATATTTTCCACATTCCGAGGTTCGTATCCCAATCGCAGATCCGCCTGGAATTCGGCCTAACAAATCAGCACCAAGTCAGACAAGCGGCTATTTTAAAAACATGTTGGAAACTAAGAGCAGCTCAAGAAGACACGCTCATGGGTCTGTGTTGGATGGAGATGAAGCACCAGAGAAAATCAAAAAATGACTGGAACACAGTTTGCGTGAATGCCCTGTCAGAACTCAATCTGGAAAAGGCATGGAATACAAACCAAACCTTCGCGGTTTTTAAAAAAGTGACCAACGGAGCCGCAAAGCAAAGATCATGGCTATTAGATAAAGCAGCAACAGCGAACAAAAAACACGGGTGGACGGTGTTGTCCACGTATGGGAAAATGGAGCCTCAACCTTACTTAGTCAACCATATATCCACCGCCGCCCAAAAGACTATTCTAAATCTACGGCTGGGCACCTCCACCTTGAAAGAACATACACCAGCATGGAAGCAAACATGGTCGACCACTGACTGCAGACTATGTGGACAAAAGGAAGAATCATTGTTGCACATATTATGCATCTGCCCCTCTCTGAAAAATCTGAGACGCTACTTTCTCCTTCACGCATACCGTTTTTTAAAAATTAGATCATGCCGCTCGGCTGTCATGCTAGCACTGAACAGCCAACAATTGCAGACAGCTTGTAGAGCCGCAAGATTCTGTCAAAAGTCACTGCAGCTAATACAAATTACTGAGAAACACGATACTATAATGCTGAAGCCGGATGCGTGAAGTATAATTAACTGATCCATAGAACCCCCTCTCCCCTCTCACAAACACTTCAATTACATGGATTCTTAGAAAGTTTTTCTTTTAACCATTTGAGACTTTGTACTCTTTTTTAATCATGTGTTTTATGTTACAAGATTGTAAAGGTTTTAATTAACTAAATACAATAAATATTTTCATCTTTATCTTCATCTACTACAGCCATGAAGGGCAGCACACAGCAGAGGCTACTGACAGCTGTCAGTATCCAACGTCTCTGAGCTCTCCACTTACAAGTGGCTGAGCTGCCTTAGGAGCAACTGTGGGATCTTGGAACCTCTCTTTCTTTTATGAGTGGGGGGACTACCACATCATGTGCAGACACCCTTCTTCCATTCTCCCTACTGTCAGAGAAGGGACAACACCCTTTTTCTGCACAGCTGCCTGACTGCTCTGGATTTCTTTAGAAATGAGGAAGGTCTTACCAGTGCCAACTTTGAGCTCTAACCCAACTAGGTTGGAAGGTACTTGGCTGACTGGTTCCTTCTATACAAGTGGATCCTTTCCCTTCTCTTCTTTGCTTTATTTTGGTAGACCCGCTACTCAACGGCAGGGACTTGCTCCCCAGGAACTTTGTGTTAGGGGGCTGCTCTGGGCAGCCACCCACTTAGGATCTTACCAACCTCTGGTAGGTCATTTCTCAGGAGGCAATCCAAGGTGAGGTCAAAACTGACAACCACCTTGTGCCAACTAAAGGTATCCTCCCACTCTAGGGGCACTAACTGAGACCTTCCATAAGGCTACTATTATTTCCTGGTTTTTCCATTTACATACTGATCTGGGGGTCATCAACCAGTGTGCTGTGACAGGCACATGTGTCTATCAGGCCAATGGCTCGGATCCTAGACACCTGAATGGAGTGGAAGGGCCTACTCCCACCCTCAGGGATTACCAATTTACCATATGGTTCTGTTACCCAGAATAATGCTTAGAGGGCTTCCTCGTCTGAGGAATTCTCCCCTTTGGGTACACTGAACAGCCCAGTGGTAGCCACCTACTTCCTGGAACAGGCTGTGTCACCTCTGTAGTGACCTGACTGCTGGCAGTCTAAACACAGCCTGTTGTCCAAAAATGTGTTATGTCCTGGGTCCCCCTGCTTCTGCTTGTAGGAGTTGGGTTGAGATTTACTCTCCTCCTTTTTAGGGTTCTGGGGATCTGAGGGATTCTTTTTGGTGGGATTACCAACTCCCTCCTCTGACTTTCATGTCCCTAACCCTCCTGTTTGAAGTCACCCCCGTAAATTCTTGGGTACTCTTGACCTTACCCACTTATCTGTTTTCTTCCATAACTTGGTTGGGGAAGTCAAATCAGAATCTACCAGACGATATTTCAATAACTTTGTGGTACAGTTACTCAAAACTTGCGCCTTCATAATTGAATTATGCAACCCTCTTTATTACCTGCTTTATAGTCACCCAGTACTTTGACTGAGAAGTCAACAAAGTCCAACCAAGTTTGTTCCTGCCTCCTTTGGGTCTCTCTGAACTTTACTTTGTACTCCTCTGTGGTGCATCCAAACCCCTCAATCAGTATCGCCTTCATGTGTGAATAGAACTTAGCCACAGTCTCATCAAGGGTCAGAGGTCTATCTCTGCCCTTCACTGAGGGTAACTCCCAAAGGAGAGAGTTCCAGTTTTGGCAACCTAATCTCCTCTGTCTGCAAACTCTCTCAAAAGCTTCAAACTGCATGGTTATATCTTCTCCATTGCTAAACTTAGGGATAATCCGTTTGGGGATTCTTGAGTCAACCAACTCCTTCTTCCTTTGTTGCTGATACCATCCTTGGAAACTAGGACCCACCTAACCCTATTTTCCTTCATGGCTAGTATCCTCTCTTCCAGTTCCAGTCGTTTCTCCTCCAAGGAGAGTTCATCAAGCTGGTCAAGGAAGTTTCATACCCCTACACCAGTGGAGAGGATTCTAGAGTGACCTCGGTCACTTCCCACTGTTGAAGGGGATCTGGGGAAGTTCTGTGATTCAGGATCATCAAAGTCTTCTCCTTTGTCAACTTGGGCGGTGATCAACTCCTCTTTTTCCTCTACTGGTTTACCAACAGAGGAGGTATCACCTCTATCTAAGTTTTTTACCTAATATTCTCTGGGGGCCTGTTCCAGGTCCTCTCTCTCAGAAGATGCTCCAAAGCTAATGCCTCAAATCTTCCAAAATGCCCTTAGATCATTGATCTTCAGGATGGAGGGAACGGACTGATCGAGAATAGACATTCTGCATTATTCACTAATTTTTAGCTGTCATGGAAACTTATTAAAAGCGTTAACAGCTTTTTAAACCTTTACCCTAACCTACCTATGTGATCACTTTTAACTTTTAATGCAGGGATGCAACACAAGGCCCTAACAGCTTACAGTTAAATATTATTTTCAGAAAAATCAACAAAAAAATCATACAAAATACTTCTGATGCTAAAGTTAATTGAGGATTCCTTATGTACAATTAACCTATGACCAGCGTTACTACAAAACAAACATTCAGGATCATCACCACTGGGCACCAATGCTGCAAGGTGGAATATTATCTGGATTGGCTGGGAGGCATTACTAGGCAATATTCTCACAATACACAGAGAATTATCCTTAGATTATACAACAATAATTCTGATAGTGTGGCCAAGAGCAGTCAGTGGATAAGGTCATGCGGGTCCCCAGACCAAATTCCAACAGTTGTTACTTTGGTACCTTGCCCAGGGAGTCCGAGTGCAGAGGTGACTTGGCTATCCTTGATACTGAACGTGATACGGTGGAGATGTCAAACTTGCAGCAGTTTATAAT
Organism: Lissotriton vulgaris; assembly: GCF_964263255.1. Classification (NCBI taxonomy): domain Eukaryota; kingdom Metazoa; phylum Chordata; class Amphibia; order Caudata; family Salamandridae; genus Lissotriton; species Lissotriton vulgaris. The sequence continues at coordinate 30,608 of NW_028245664.1, forward strand.
TCTACACTTGGAGATGGCGTCCCCCTCCACCCACGAAGAGTAGAAGCCTTTGGGGTCCAAGGAACTGGGTTGTACAGCTGGATTACTTCTACCTTGCTCGGTGGATTGGGTGCAGAGGTAGCTGGCAGCTGTCAATCACTGGGGCAGGTTGCACCAAAGATGCTTTGCCACACAGTCAGCTACATCAACTTCAGGATGCAGTAACATAGCAGCGGCTCGTTGCCAACATTGGTAGCCATCGCTGTGAGTTGCTCTCGGACTAAAGTTGTCACTCAAGGGGTCGATAACCTGACTGGTGATCACCAAACCTTGGCTGCGGCAAATGTAGTCCACCGTTACTTATTCAGGGCATGGCATGGTTGTGTAAATGGGCCACCTTGTAGGTGGAACCCCATTTCAGCCCTTACAACCCAAGTTAGGACATTACTTGGCTTGACTGGGTACTAAAGGAGGTTTGCGAAAGGATATGTGTCCATAAAGGCCCCCCTCACAGAACTGATCTTAAAAAAGATGCTCAAAATGGTTAACTGGACAGTGAGCTGTCAAAAGGCTTTTTACACTCTGAAGGAAGCAATAGCTCAGCACCCATTCTGAAAGCTCCAGATTATCCCAAGCAGGTCATAGTGCAGACAGATGTCTCTGAACATGGATATGAGCGGTCCTATCCCAGATAATGATGATGGCCATGACCAACCAGTTGCTTTCATTAGCAGGAGGTTACTTCCCAGAGAGCAGCGTTGGATTGCTATTGAGAGGGAAGCCTTTGCTGTGGTTTGGTCCCTGAAGAAGATGAGACCATAATTGTTTGGTTCTCACTTCCTAGTTCAAACTGACCACAGGCCTCTAAAGGTAAAAAACCCAAACGGTTAAGGTGGTCCATGTCTCTATAGGAAATTAACTTTGCAGTGAAACACAGACCTGGGACTGACTATGCAAAAGTAGATGCCCTTTTCAGGTTCCTACACTTAGAAGATGAAGAATTTCTAGTGAAAATGTTGTGTCATCCTCTTTTACTTCAAGAGACCCATGTAGTATAAAAGTGGTTCTTTTGACATGGCTGGTCCCCAACTTTTGCTTGGAACATAATTGATATTGAATGAAAGTGCACTAGGTCCCTGGTAATCCGGTTCCCTGTGTCAGAAGCTATTTTCCAATACTATACCATGATTGGCATAAGGTTAGCAACCCTAAAAGCCCCCAGTAAAGGGTGCCCCTGGTATCTGGGGCATTGGGACTGAAGATGGTCCACTAGGGCTGCAGTAAGACATGTGCCACCCTAAAGACCCATCACCAAGACTATGAAAACTACCATTGCAGGCTTCAGTATCGTGCAGAGAAAAGTGAAGAGTCAACATGGCTTACATCCCTGTGTGCCATGCCCACTGACCCTGCATAATATATGGGTAAGTCACCCCTACTGATGGCTTTCTAGCCCTAAGGCAGGGTACCATATATCACATGTGTGGTCATATCTGCACTGCAATGGTCTCTGATTGACAGTCCTGCCCATTACATGATTCCCTCCATGGCCAGCAATACTAAATTGTTTGATGGTGACACAGGTTACTGGTGTGGATTCTGTATTGATCATCATGGTAAATTCTTTAGGATGTTTAAGTATTATCTAATGCAACTGAATTCTACTGCAAATGCTTTCTACTGCAACTGATATCTACTGCAACTATTTTATACTGTATTTTCAAAACGAAAATGCATAATCATATAAAACCACTCTCCTCGTTGCAACAGATGACATCTGCAACCTCCTCGACCTAGGCGAGACTGCGGCACTCATCCTTACAGACCTCTGACCCACCTTTGATACAGTCTCCCACCACACCCTCTATTCAAGACTCCATAACGTCGGCATCCACGACAAAGCCCGGGAATTGATCCGTTCCTTCCTCACTGGACAAACACAGAGTCAGACTTCTGCCGTTCAACTAAGAACCCACAAAGAGCAGCTCAGAGTGCCTCAGGGATTCTCCCTAAGCCCCAACCTTTTCAACATCTACATGAACCAGCTTGCAGCCATTGTCAGAATCCACAGACTCAACATTGTCTCCTTCGCCGATGACACCCAGCTGATTCTCTACTTCACAGAAGAACCCACAGCCGCTGAGAGCAACTCCAACAATGGAATGAAGGCTGTCGCCAGATAGATGAAGAACTGCTTCAAGCTTAGCTCAGACAAGACTGAACTCCTCATCCTAGGCTCCCCCCCACCTGGGATAACTTTGCTCTAAACCCCCCACTCTCACAGGCCAGACACCAAACGTATGCATCATCCTGGACTCCTCGCTCTCAATGAACTGCCAATCAACACCACATTATCCTCCTGCTTCCACTCACTCTGCCTACTTTATAATATCTCTAATTGAATCCCAAGTGAGTCCAAGTTCAAGTTCAATACAACTTTATTTCGAATAATAATAATTCATAAAAAGCACATAAACACAGACACATAGTCAGGGTAATACACTTACATGAAATTGATCACATTGTTAAAATTGAACAGTTAAAATATTTACAAATTTTAAAAAGTAAGGGTAGATTATCAGTGATTTTATAAAATATCGCCAATGGTATTATGTTGTCTATTCCTGTTGCGTTTTTTAAGGCGAAAGGCAGACACCAAAAAATTAGCAACACTAAACATTATTAGTGGGGAGTCTAGCTGTTTTAGGTAAAGGAGAGCTGGTTTGGCTTGGACAAACCCCTTGTTTTTGAGCAGCGGGATAATATATTTTTTCCTAGGCAAGGCATAGAAACTACAAAAAAACATAAAATGTAAAGTATCCTGCAAGGAATAACTATCACAATTACAGACGGGCAAATCCTCGGGCTTAGCCCACACCTTAGAATCATTTAACAAAAGATGAATCTGGTTAAATCTTAGTTTAGTTAGTAACCAGCGGTGTAACGGGATTGACACAACCGTTAAATATGGTTCGATAGCTAAGGTTGTCTTAGAAATATAGTGCTCCCTCACTGTAGGTTTCACGAGCTCACCGCTCTCCCGCTCTAATTCTCTGTATTTGGTAAAAGTAGTTTTAAACCATTCCAGGTCAGCTCTAACAATGCAATCAGGTTTACAAAATAAATCAGGGCGGCCCAAGGAGCTAAGGGTATTTTTGATATATGCTAACCACGGGATATTTTTCATGTTGTCCAACCGTAGGCAATCCCTTAAGATTATATGATTCAGGGTTAAGTTGGGGTTCAGCCAGGTTCTTAGCCACATCAAGATTGGAGACTGTTTAATAATGTCACTTATGTACCCCTGGCCTAGTTCCGTATGGACAGAGAAGGTAGCCGTGGATTGTGGTAAACCTAAGAGCATGCGGAGGATCTTGTTTTCCTCAACTTGAATTGCTACAGCGTTATTGGTGTAGCCCCATATAGAAGCCCCATACCTTGCTATTGCAATTGATTTGGCTCTATAAATTGCTAGCATTGCTTCTGTAGGTTTGCCGCCCAGTCGTTTTGAAAAGCTGGCGATAGCAGCCGCTGATCTTTTCATGGCATTAACTTTTACCGATATTTGAGATACCCAGGTGCCATTTTCGTCATATACCACCCCTAGATATGTAAATGTTTTGACACTGGTAATTAGTGTGTTGGCACAAAAAAAGGACTTCAAGTTTTTGTTCTTTCTCCCGCCCACTAACATAACGTGTGATTTATCTGTATTTATTTTTAGGTCGAGGGAGGTCATGAAGGCATCAAAGGCCATCAACAGTCTCCGTAAGCCAAGAGGTGTGCGTGCCACAAGCACGGCGTCATCCGCGTAAAGGAGGACTGGGGTGGACAGCACTCCAAAACGCGGGACGTCTAGTGTCGCCATACCCAGTGTGGATTCGAGGTGGTTTATGTATAGTGTAAATAACACTGGGGCGAGAATGCAACCTTGTTGCACCCCTCTGGTGGACTTAAAACCGGCGGTACAAGCTCCCCCCTGTGTCATCCTAATAGAGGATTCTAGGTCCCGGTGCGCTTCAGCCAGAAAATGTACCCGGGAATGGTCCAATCCCAGGTTCAAGAGAATTTCCCACAGCCTGGACCTGTTGACCAGGTCGAAGGCTGTGGAAAAATCTATGAACCCTAAGTAGATTGATCCACTGGATGCCACTGTGTACTTTCCTAGGATCAGGTGTAAGTTAAGGCACTGATCCTCAGTCCCCATTCGCCTTCTGAACCCATATTGGGCATTTGATAGAATATTGTTACTAGCAGCCCACTCATCGATTCGTGCCAATATCACTTTTCCCAAAATTTTAAAGGAAGAATCAAAGAGTGAGATGGGGCGATAGCACCTAGGGTCTCCCCGTTGACCTTTCTTAAAAATAGGTATGATGGTTGCATGTGACCAGTAAACAGGCAGACTATGGTTGGTGGCAGCGTTAAAAACATTGGTCAGGATTTTGGCCCAAAAGGGGGGGTTGGCCTTGTACATATCGGCTGGGATGCCGTCCGGGCCTGGGGCTTTTTTCCCTTGGGTGTTAATAATGGCCTTTTCAACTTCTTCCACAGAGAAGGAAAGTGCCAACCTGAGAAAATTAGTTATAGAGGGAGAGGGAATTTCGCACACGTGGTCGCTCCCATAGATGATTCTAAAATGTGCTAACCAGTCTTCCTCACTAATATTGGCCTCCAAGTTGTCATTATCCTCACCGGAGAAGAGGGGATTATTTATTATGGCCCAGAAACTAGCGCTGTCTCTTAGTGTTGCCTTTTCCATTAGTGCAGACCAAGCATCCTTTTTAAGTGCATCTTTACGTGCACGAATAGTATTTTTATACTTTTTTTACTTTTCGTAATCTAGACACTTCCCCCTTGGTAATTTCTTGAGTTCGGCCAAGAGGCAGCTATGTGCTTTTGAACAAGCTCTGTCAAACCATCCCTTGTGTGGCTGTGCATTCTTTCTGGATTTGACAGTGAGTACTTCAGAAATAAGTGTACACATGTTAGTATAGGCGGAGATCACTTCCTCTCCCTGTTTTGAATTTTCTGAGCATATATCAATTTCATTGCGGGCTTTACATGTTATAATGTTAAAAAAGTCTGCAGGTACAACTTTAGACCACTTCACCCTTCTACCTTGATCCGTGGACCGCACAGCCGGTGCTACCGTTTTGTTAATTCCTTCCTTAAGCAAACCAGCAGAGTTAGCAAGCTCGAGGATAACTGGGTTGTGGTCACTAAACGCGGCCACAGCTGCATTATAAAAGAAAACCAAACTTAATAAACCAGGGGAGATGAAAATATAATCTATAATTGATTCAGAGTTTCTAGCGCTATATGTCATCACACGATCGCTAGTGTCATTGAACCCCGGTTCATAAAGATCAGCCATAGATAAAAGATTTTCAAGTGCATGACCTTTAGGACTGTGTTCGAAATGTTGATAGTGGGCTGAAGTGGGGCAGTCAACGTCTTCTATATGACAAGAAAGCCCGCAGAGATGAGTGTTAAAATCCCCCATGAGTATGGTGTGCGTGAAAGTAGTTTGATGTTCTGTGCAGTTAACCATAAAATGTTCCAAAGAGCGAAGATGCTCTGTTCGGTCTCCGTCTAATACGGAGTTATAAAAATTAATGAGAATAAATTTGAGACCGTTAGCTATACTGATCTCTAAGCATAGGAAATTGGGGGAGCAGGTGGATAATTGTTTAGCAGTTCCCGCCAGATGAACGGTAATCAGGATCATAAGGCCCCCTTTATCCCTACCAATGGGGCATGTGGTAGCTGGGACAAAATAGGATGTATACCCGGGGACCCAGAAGTTGTTATTGCAGTCCCAGGTCTCTTGCAAGGCTATAATGTCGTATTGGTTTAAAAGTTTCAGCCAAGCACTGTCCTCCCTTTTTGTACGAAGCCCGGCTATGTTCCAACTTACAATTTTAAGCCTTCTGCTAGAGTTTTCTGTCAGGGGATTACCCGCTAAAGGTAAAATGGACAAAGAATCATTAATGGCTGGGCGTCAATTCTGATCAGCTGCCCAAGCCAGGGGCGTAAATCTATTGTACAAGGGAATGGGTCTGTTTGAGGACAATGGTGTATATGTGCCAGAATTAAAGTTATTCAGCCTATTTCTCGTGTTCCAGCTGTGGTCAGGTTCCTGGGGAGTATAGGCAGATTGGGTAGGCGGGGGAGATATCCTGTTGTATTCCTTACCATAAGCGTAACCCTTGTTCAATATTAAGTTAGGTTTGGTAGTGGGGTAAAAGAAGCCCAAAGGAACAGCTCGGGGCCCAGCATCTAATCCCTCGAGAGGTGAAGCGTCCCATAGTAATCTCCGAGCCTCCCCAGGATTATTGAAGTTTATTATCACACAATCGCCCTCTGCTGATTTGGTTGTGCGCCCTATCCAGCCCACCCGCCGGGCTGAAAGAATCGCACTGGATATATCATTTTCTCCCGAACAGGTCGTGTTTGGCCATGACTTTACCCTGGCTAACAGTTGGGGCAATTGTTCATGCTCTCCGGGCTTAAGTGGAGGAACATTAACCAGAATGGCTACAAAAGGCGCAGCCTCGGGGGGCAAATTAATTACAGGTTGACGTGCCGGGTTAGGCAGAGAAGATAACTTCTGTTGTGCCAAAGTCTCATGTTTAGAAGGCAGAATGTTCCCCCCTGTTGTTTTGGGAGCGTCTACCCGGATAGTGACTGTACCCGTAGAAGAGGTGGCTGCCACACTCTTGGCTACTGGGGAATCTTCCCTAGGTCTTTTGCAACCACTAGTTAACTGAGTGCATGAAGATCCTGATACCACCGGCGTGTTCCCTTTGAAAACAAATGTAGCAGGTTCAGCAGTTTTTAGGCATACATTCAAACGCTCACATTTCCCTAAGATACCATCGACACACTGATGTAAAACGTCAATAAATAATGTCAGAAGCAATTTTTGTTAGTGCGGACTCCACCTTTTCCGTAATAGCTTTTTCTACCATGACTCTGATTGCGTTTTCCAGTGAGCCCACAGTGCCCTTTCCTCCTTTGGGTTTATTCATTTTCTTTTTCTTCTACTGTCTTTTGACTTGCTTTGGGCGTACAGCTGTGCTAACCCCGACATCATCAGAAAGGCTAGGGATCACCCCATTTGTTTCAACTGTAACAGTGATAGGAAGTACATCTCTCTCCCTTGGCGGGGCTATAACAATCATAGGTTCAAGGGGGATAGTTGTACTACCAGTCTGTGATTGGGTAACACCCTCCTTATTAATCGACGATGGTTCTAATCCCAGTTTGCGCTCAGTTCTAGTAATTTCTGTAGTCAGTTTCCCCACCTCCGTAGTCAAAAAGGAGAGGATACTATTTGAGTTCCTGGGTGCTTTCACCTTAGGGGTCCCACCAACGGTGGGGGAGGGTAACTTTCTCTTACCCATTAGATCCGGAGTCCAGGTTCTTGGATGTAAGGGATGTGGCCCGTCCCGTCCCTGTTTGTCCTTGGACGGCCTTAGACGGCCCGCCCTCTGCCCGGGCTCAGCCCGGCGTCGCCCGCGCGCGTCCCGCGACGCGGAGGGAGCTTCCTGAATTTGTAGCGCCTCCGGGCGCGCTGCGGCAGGAAGTTGGTGTTAGGCTCCCTGGGAGCTGTATTCTCCAGCCGCCAGTCGCCAGGTGGAGTGAAGCGGCCGCGGCGAGTCCACAGCATTAGGGCCCCAGGAGCTGACTGCGACCTGCTGGTAAGTTTTCCCAGTCTCCCGGTCTGCTGTGGCTGGAAAATGCCCCCCGCTCCACCGAGGGAGCGTCTTGAATTTGTAGCGCCTCCGGGCGCGCTGCGGCAGGAAGTTGGTGCTAGGCTCCCTGGGAGCTGTAGTCTCCAGCCGCCAGTCGCCAGGTGGAGTGAAGCGACCGCGGCGAGTCCACAGCGTTAGGGCCCCAGGAGCTGACTGCGACCTGCTGGTAAGTTTTCCCGGTCTCCCGGTCTGCTGTGGCTGGAAAATGCCCCCCGCTCCACCGAGGGAGCGTCCTGAATTTGTAGCGCCTCCGGGCGCGCTGCGGCAGGAAGTTGGTGCTAGGCTCCCTGGGAGCTGTAGTCTCCAGCCGCCAGTCGCCAGGTGGAGTGAAGCGACCGCGGCGAGTCCACAGCGTTAGGGCCCCAGGAGCTGACTGCGACCTGCTGGTAAGTTTTCCCGGTCTCCCGGTCTGCTGTGGCTGGAAAATGCCCCCCGCTCCACCGAGGGAGCGTCCTGAATTTGTAGCGCCTCCGGGTGCGCTGCCGCAGAAAGTTGGTGCTAGGCTCCCTGGGAGCTGTAGTCTCCAGCCGCCAGTCGCCAGGTGGAGTGAAGCGACCGCGGCGAGTCCACAGCGTTAGGGCCCTAGGAGCTGACTGCGACCTGCTGGTAAGTTTTCCCGGTCTCCCGGTCTGCTGTGGCTGGAAAATGCCCTCCGCTCCACCGAGGGAGCGTCCTGACTTTGTAGCGCCTCCGGGCGCGCTGCGGCAGGAAGTTGGTGCTAGGCTCCCTGGGAGCTGTAGTCTCCAGCCGCCAGTCGCCAGGTGTAGTGAAGCGACTGAGGCGAGTCCACAGCGTTAGGGCCCCAGGAGCTGACTGCGACCTGCTGGTAAGTTTTCCCCGTCTCCCGGTCTGCTGTGGCTGGAAAATGCCACCCGCTCCACAGAGGGAGCGTCCTGAATTTGTAGCGCCTCCGGGCGCGCTGCGGCAGGAAGTTGGTGCTAGGCTCCCTGGGAGCTGCAGTCTCCAGCCGCCAGTCACCAGGTGGAGTGAAGCGACCGCGGCGAGTCCACAGCGTTAGGGCCCCAGGAGCTGACTGGGACCTGCTGGTAAGTTTTCCCGGTCTCCCGGTCTGCTGTGGCTGGAAAATGCCCCCCAAGTCCAAGAAAACAGTCACCCATGTGATTGTCACCAGAAGACTTGACTACGGCAACACACTCTACACCTGCACCTCCCAGAAACTCCAGAAAATACTGCAGAACATCCAGAATGCCTCTGCCAGACTCATGGTGAACATCCCAATCCGCAACCACATCACTGACCATCTGAGAGACCTACACTGGCTGCCAGTCAATAAAAGAATCACCTTCAAACTCCTCATGAACACCCACAACACACTCCAAAACTCTGGGGGAAGATCCTTCTCCTACCTCACTGTGAAGACCTGGAGCTCCCTACCTCTGCACCATTGCTGCCACAATACAGGAAGGACCTTAAGACCTGGCTCTTTGACTGAACAGCAGAACCAACCCCCCACTTAGCACCTTGAGACCCTCAAGTGTGAGTAGTCGTGCTATATAAGAATACTGATTGATTGATACTGATTTTATTGCCTAAAACATCTATAAAAACACGTTATTTTTACAGATTGGTCTTGGATTTATTCTTGAGTGTGTGTCTCATTTGTTCCCTCTGTGAGTACAACAAATGCCTAGCACTACACTCTGATCAGCCTAACTACTCACCCACATTACTACAAATATAATATTAGTGTTATCTGCCTTTCCCGCTATATACTAATCTGTGTCTCTGCACAGTGTACTTCATTGCAGTGCACTATATAGAGAGCCGGCTTCCTACAGCCTGTCTTTCACCCAGTCATAGAGCATGTAAAAGCTGTTTTTCATGTCTAAAATCCATGTTAAAAACACATAACTCACTTCTGAGGCATGCTATAGGTATGCCATAAAGCACAGTGCTTTGTGCTGAAAAGATTGAGATATGTCCTTATCAACTTTTAGTAAGTTTGAGTTACTCATGCAGTTGCTGACCTTTAGTCCAAGTGCTACATACCACCTATACTACAACTAACATACAAGTTTCCAAAGCATAGAGCCTGTCTCTCACCCAGTCACAGAGTGAGAGGGAGATTTATACATTCACTCACATACTCAAAATCTGCTTATGCTTGCGCAAGTATCAAAGGCAGTTGCACCAACACCTACATACCCATCTATGCCCTAATATAGGTACTGAGGTATTTGTCAGGTCAATTACATACACATTTAGAGAGTCATTGAGGTACTAAAACAGACAGTCACATACCGGCACATTTACTTAAACATCTCATGGCACCTTTATAGTTGGACCCCTACACTTCCTGAAACATACAGCCAAGTAGTGACACAATCTCGATATCCCTTCAGACAAATAGTCCTTTAAACATGGAACCGGCCTAGTAGTGCAGACTCTGTCTGTGCACTCTCACTTCTGGCTCCACATGGCCTGTAAAAGCTGTTTCAAAATCTTAAAACCATTCTTTAGTATACATAAATCCTATTTGAGATACATTGCAGGTATGACATAAAGCATGGTGCTTTGTTCTTAAAATATTCATAGATGTCATTTGACTTTCAGTAAGTTACTCATGCATTTACAGACCCTTATGCCAAGCACTACATAGAGCATTCCAAAGGATAATGCAACTGACATACATGTTTGGTTCAAAAGCATAGTGCCTCTCTCTCTACAGTCACAGAGTAACAGAGAGACTTATCCATTCGCTCGCATACTCATAAACTACTTATTTGTCTAACAGTATCAAAGGCAGTTGCACAGACACCTCTATTCCCTAACATAGACACTGAAGTATTCACCAAGCCACTAACGTACACATTTAGAGAGCAATTGAGGTGCTAAAGCAAACAGTCACATACCACCACATTTAATTCAATGTCTCGTGGCACTGCTGTAGGTACACTCCAACACTCACTGAGATAAGTAGGCAAGTAGTGACACAACATTGTCATCCATCCAACCAAATAGTCCTTTAAACATGGATCAGGTCTACTAGTGCCGACCCTCTCTGTGCAGTCTCTCTGTCAACTTCAATTGGCATGTACTAGCTGTTTGTCACATCTTGAGAGATGTCCTTTCGAGTTTTAGTAAGTTGCTCATGCATTGCTGACCTCTACGGCAACCACTACATAGCGTATAGCACCCATACTACAACTGACATACATATTTACAAAGCATAGAGCATGTATTTCACTCAGTCACAGAGTGAGAGATACTCAGTAACTACTTTTGTATGCAACATTATCAAAGGCAGTTTCCCAGACACCCACATTTCCCTCTATTACCTAACATAGGCCCTGATGTATTTGTCAGGCCAGTTACATGCACATTCTGAGAGCCACTGAAGTACTAAAACACAGTCACATACCGGCCCATTCACTTAAACATCTCATGGGACTGCTATAGGTAGTCTCCTATACTCACTGAGATATGTAGGCAAGGAGTGCTACAACTTTGTCATCCTTCCAGACAAATAGTCCTATAAACATGGATCAGGCCTACTAGTGCAGACTCTGTCTGTGCAATCTCACTGCCAGCTTCAATTTGCATGTAAAAGCTATTTGGAAATCTAAAACCCATATTTTAGTACACATAACTCACTTCTGAGATGCACTGTAGGTATGCCATAACGCAATGTGGTTTGTGCTTAAAAGATTGGCACATATTCTTTTGACTTTTAGTATGTTACTCATGCAGTTCCTGACCTCTATTCCAAGCACCACATAGAGAACACCACCCATCCTACAACTGACACAAATGTTCCCAAAGGCATAGACACTCTCTATCACCAAGTCAGATAGTGTGAACAAGGGCATCTCTTGCCAGAAAGGCGTAGCTGCTTTCTGTTGTTCAATAAAAAACAACTCTGCTGATGTGACGTGTTCCGTCTCCTTCCTGTTTGCTGGTGTGCTGCGTGGGTGCAAGAAACACCGAGAGATCCAGAGGAGTCACATGATTGATATATATATATATATATATATTACCTACTGGCTATCGCCAGTAGGTATATATAGTTAGGATTAATTCCCTATGGGATTTTTGAAAATTCTATGTCTAATAACTTTGGAGTTTGTGGACGGAATCGGCTGAAATTTTCAGGAAAATGGCACATTTTGTTTCTGAGCAGCCCCTGAAAATTTGGTGGGGTTTCGTCAAGGGGGGGCTGAGAAAAAAGGGGGGTCCCAAAACGCGTTTTTAACATTGAGTTTTCCATAGGGCGGTTGGACTCACTTTTAGCTCGAACGGCTGAATGGATTTGCACGAAACTTGGCAAAATTGTAGGGACTGTTAGCCCGATGTGCCTTTGCTAGGTCTCAATATATGTGCTTCAGTGGATTTTGAGAAATTAACGTTTAAATCAAGATATATATCTGTAACAGCGCTCCGGGCAGCGATCCGGTCCGCTTACTTTTCGCGTTTCGGAACTTTGCGCGCAGAAAGCTGATTGGCTCTCCGGTGTCTGTCAACATTCTAAACAGTCCTGAGCGGCCGCCATCTTGTCTCTCGGTAGGATCGAGAGAGAAGAAGAGGTGAAAAACGAAGGGGGAATTTAATGAAAGGGGGCAAGGTATCCCCCTCTTGACCCCCTAGGAATGTTGTTGGGGTTATTAAAGGGTCCCGTGGGGAAAAGAAAAAAAAAATGATTTTTCACGGTAGAAGCGCTTCACGGGCCGCGAACTGGGCCGCAAACTGGTAGCGAAACGGGAATTCGCCATTTTGTGCTTCGTTAATTAAATTACTAGGTATAAGGGGGTGCGGGAGACGTATCCTAATCCCCTATGTTTCCTGAGGGTGGCTGAGGAGGCTGATATATGTTGATACATCTCTTCCAGCGGCTGTGCGTGAGCTTTTTTTTTTTTTGCTGCGTGACAGTCCGGAGCGGCCGCCATCTTGTCTCTCGGTAGGATCGAGAGAGAAGAAGAGGTGAAAAACGAAGGGGGAATTTAATGAAAGGGGGCAAGGTATCCCCCTCTTGACCCCCTAGGAATGTTGTTGTGGTTATTAAAGGGTCCCGTGGGGAAAAGAAAAAAAAAAGATTTTTCACGGTAGAAGCGCTTCACGGGCCGCGAACTGGGCCGCAAACTGGTAGCGAAACGGGAATTCGCCATTTTGTGCTTCATTAATTAAATTACTAGGTATAAGGGGGTGCGGGAGACGTATCCTAATCCCCTATGTTTCCTGAGGGTGGCTGAGGAGGCTGATATATGTTGATACATCTCTTCCAGCGGCTGCGCCATCTTGCCTTTTTTCCAATGCCACAATTTTGTCGTGCACGGCAGCCATTTTAGATGCCAGGCTGGTCCCAGGCTATCACCTACCCCTGCGGATGTAGTTTATGGCCCCAGCTGTAGAGAATTCAGACATGCCAACCCTCCCGATTCAGGCGTGAGACTACTGATTTCAGTGCTAGTCTCCCGCCTCCCGATTTCTGCAAGCAAAAACCCGGGGGCATATTACGAACAACTAGCGATAATTTTTGTCTCTAACTTGTTTAGAGACAAAAATTATCGCCGCACATCGGCGATTTTTATTGCAGATAAACCTTGCTATTATCGCAGAAAAGTCAGCGATATTCATGTATTATCGAGCAAATGCTCTTAGCCATGTTATCCACCTCCCATTGGATAACATGGCTAAGAACTGCTCAGGGCAAGTGTTAGATTTTGGAGATATTCGCGCTTAGCGCGAATATCTCCAAAAGTTGGTAATAGGAGATAGCGATGTTAGGGACTGTTTCCAGTCGCTAACATCTTGGCACGCCACTTTGCATGTCATTAGTGATAAGTATCACTGACATGCAAAGCGGGGCCCAAGATGGTCGCTATCTCCTTTTAGCTGTCACTAACTGGTGTTAGCGACAGCTTGGTAATAGGGAGATCATTTTATCTCCGCTTTCATGGCTTTTAAAGCCAAAAAAGCGGAGATAAACCCCCTTGATAATATGCCCCACGATTCCTTGGGGGTTTCAGCTGACAGGGCTTGGTATTGTGTTACATGGTAATTTTTCCAGGAAACGTCAGAGGGTCGATGCAGGGGTTCTAGAAGAGGTGATAAACCATTTAAGCCTCATGAACAAGCGCATGGTCTTTTAAAGATTTGTGAAGTACTCGGGGCGGCGGTGTGTGTGTGCCCTCTTTCAGGAGCGGGCGGGGGGGCACTGCCAGCAACTTGCCAGGCCAGGCAGTGTTCAACACGTGCATCACCCTTTCTCTGCCTGCTATTGCGCTCCATGCTTCGGAAAGGTAAGAAAAAGAACGTGCATTTGAGTTTGAAATCTCCGATCCTGCAGCAGCACACTTCCAAAGCCCACACATGACAATAACCCGATTCAAGGCCCCATTCACCCGTTTTAAAAAAAATAGATAACACTCCAACAAAGTAAGATTATAAAACTTTATTAACTTTTAACTATAATGAACGGAACAAAAACTAAAAACATTTAAACATTTTTCATCCCAAAAAGCAACAATGGTTAGAAGCTGTCTTTTGTGCGAATAGTCCCAAGGCAGCACAACGTGCAGAGTTCTGGACGGCACCCAGGTGATGTCGCCTGGGTGCCGCACTGGTTTTGGGATCCTACAATGCAGCACAGAAAAACAGCGTGGGGCGTCCCGGGTGGTGCGGGGGGAGGCCTCGTCAGTAGCGGTCTGTTGTGCGAATAGTCCCAAGGCAGCAGAACGCATTGAGATGTTGATGGCACTGTGTCCAGTGTCCCATGGCTGACACAACATGTACGACAGGCACCCAGGTGATGTCCAGTAAACTGCCGCACTGGTTTTGGTATCCTACAATGCTGCTCCGAAAATTGGCGTGCGGCGGCCCGGGGGGGGGGGGGGGGGCGTGGGGGAGGCGGCGTGAACGGGCCTCCCCAGGTGGCGGCCATCCAGCTGAGTTGCGCCCGCTCTTGCGGCTACAGCGTCTCGCTCACCATGTTGTTGAGTTGCTCCCACTCTTGCAGTGCAGCGATAGGCGGCTGCCTCATGACTCTTAAAATGGCGGACGGCTCCTCGGTTTTGGGCCTGGTCCACTGAAATGGCCCTGGGACACCTTGGAACTCGGACGCTTGCCTGCTAGGGCTTGGGCTCCTTTCTCGAAAAGCGTCCCCTCAGCCGTGAAGATTCTACAAAAGTCTTGGGGGCCCCCGACTCCCGCAGGCTTCCGGTGGGGAGCGGCTGCCATGATTGCTCGCGGAATGACCACGACGGAGCCACGAGATGGTGGTGCTCTCATGCTGACGCCAGCTTCAGTCTGAATGATCCAGAAACAAGGTGGGGCTATTTTTAGGTCATATGACCAAGCCTTCCATCTTTAGGAAACCAAAAGTAAAATGAACCAATGAAAAGTTTTATAAACAAGTCACATGACCTGTTATGCGGCATAGGGCTACAAAAAGCGTAGAAAATCCGTTGGCACGTGAGGCGGCGTCAGTAGCGGACCGATGTGCGAATAGGCCGAAGGCAGCACAACGCGCCGAGATCCGGATGGCACAGAGGTGGTGTCCAGCAAATTGCCGCACTGGTGTGGCCATCCTACAATGCTGCGCCGAAAGACGGCGTGTCCAGCTGAGTTGCGGTCACTGTTGCGGTACAGTGACTCAAACGCACCGAGATCCGGATGGCACCGAGGTGGTGTCCAGCAAATTGCCGCACTGGTGTGGCCATCCTACAATGCTGCGCCGAAAGACGGCGTGTCCAGCTGAGTTGCGGTCACTGTTGCGGTACAGTGACTCGAACGCGCCGAGATCCGTATGGCACCGAGGTGGTGTCCAGCAAATTGCCGCACTGGTGTGGCCATCCTACAATGCTGCGCCGAAAGACGGCGTGTCCAGCTGAGTTGCGGTCACTCTTGCGGTACAGTGAGTCGAACGCGCCGAGATCTGGATGGCCCCGATGTTGTGTCCAGCAAGTTGCCGCACTGGTGTGGCCATCCTACAATGCTGCGCCGAAAGTCGGCGTGGGGTGCCCCGTTGGCTTATGAGGTGATGTCAGTAGTGGACCGATGTGTGAATAGGTGGGAACCAGCACAAGGCGCCAAGATCCGAATGGCAAGTCCTGGATGTTGAGTGCCTCAGTTGAGAGTTCTGAGCAGTGCTTGTAAGACTGTCTGAAGCTTATTTGCACCTGCTGCAGCTTCACTATTGCCCTGGTGTGGCCAAAGGTCGCACATGACATAGGCGGTCGGCTCCCGAGGTCCGGCGGAACTTTTTTCCTTTTCCTTTCTGCTTCTTTTCCTACAATCCGTTTCATCTGAAGACACGACCAGGTCCCTGAATGTGTGCAGGGGGACGCTATTGATTGAATGAAAATGGCGGCTTGACACAAAGCTGACTCAAGCGTTACTGTTGATGCTATACAGACAAAAATTGGTTTTCAGTTTGTACATTCTTCAGGTTTTTTTTTTCCATCCAAGTCTGATTGAGAGTTTGTAGAAAAATGGCTTCAGATTTTCCACATACTACTCTTCAACATTCTTCCTAAATGTAACAATGTGAAACTCACTAGGAGAACGGCTGTTTCTGTTTCCTTTCAAAATGCTGCCAACAATATTTTCTGAATGGAAGACACCATCTTGTAGCATAAAGGGCTGAAAGGGGTTCTGGTCTGGCCGATGGTTGGTGGAGACATTTTGACTATATCTTGGACCTGCCCGGCCTCGCCCAAAATGGCGCCGGTATAAATGGGACTCGTAACTCCTTGCCCGCAAATGTATATCTAGAAAATGTTATTGTAAGTGGCCCTGTCTTATTTTAATTACAAAATGTACGTCCACCGATTCCGCAACTGTTAGACACCTTTGTTCTTGCAACCTAATGGCCCGCTCGTTACGTTCTTCTACAGTGTAAATGTCTCCTCATCATATACGATTTCAGTTTGCTCCGTGGCCGGCCCACGTGGTTATAGGCCCGTATTTGTATACTGACATTTTCACAATAAAGGTTTTTAAAACAAAACACGGTAGTAGTATTTATATTGGTAAAGTTTTTACTTTTAGTCACTGTTTTCGAATCAGTAAAAGGCAAGTGAAATAAAGCAGTCCAATTACATGACGGATAAAAGGTATAATATGTAGGAACGCAGTAAAGATAAATGAGCAAGGGCAGTTGTGTTTTTCATGTCTGCAACATAAAGTGATCGATAAGAATCTGATAATCAGGCGTATCGGCGACTAAGACAGCAGGCGGAATCTCTTTTACTCAACGGCTCCGTCATGGAAGGAAGAAACGCCCTTTTTCTCGAAAAAGGAATATATTTTACTTGCAAGACAGTTGTAAATTTTCCGGGAAAGTACATTAGCCTGGAATATTATAACATATGTTTGAAAAAAAAATATTGTTCGAAAACAATAAAAAGCGTAATTTTTAGGTCATATGACCAAGCTTTTCATCATTAAATTAACAAAAGTAAAATGAACCAATGAAAAGTTTTATTAACAAGTCACATGACCTGTTATGCTTACGTTACGCGCTGCGCGCCGCGCCTCGGATCACTTCCGGGTGCGCTAACGTGGCGTGTCATATAACGCATTACGCGACAACGTAGGTCAAGAATATAGTCAAAATGTCTCCACCAACCAGCGTTCGGAACACAACCCTTTTCAGCAGTCCAAAAAGTTCTGTTAAATGACAATAGAGGGGACAGGCAACAAGAACCATCAGTCAAAGAGGGGAGGGCAAGTTCTTCTCTTCCGGGTCATGTTGGGGCGCTACCGGAACTGATCGAATTGGTAGTCTACAGTGTTTCTGGATGTTTCAGACTAAAGCTGGCGTCAGCATGAGACCACTACCATCTCGTAGCTCCGTCGTGGCCATTCCACGAGCAATCATGGCAGCCGCTCCCCACCAGAAGCCTGCGGGAGTCGGAGGCCCCCAAGACTTTTGTAGAATCTTCACGGCTGAGGGGACGCTTTTCGAGAATGGGACCCAAGCCCTATCAGGGAAGCGTCCGAGTTCAAAGGTGTCCCAGGGCCATTTTAGTGGACCAGGCCCAAAACCGAAGAGCCGGCCGCCATTTTGAGAGTCCTGTGGCAGCCGCCTATCGCTGCACCGCAAGAGCGGGAGCAACTCAACTACATGATGAGCGAGACGCTGTAGTCGCAAGAGCGGGCGGTAAACAGCTGAATGGCGAAAGAGGCACAGTGTAGCAAAAGCGGGCGGAATGTCAACTGAAACGGTAAATGGGCGCCCCACTACAGCGTGTCTTCAGGTCAAACGGATTGTGGGACAAGGTTCAGAATTGAAGAGTCATCAAAAGGCAAAAAGTTCCGCCGGACCCCGGGAGCCGGCCGCCTATGTCGGGGGCGATCTCAGGCTACACCAGTGGTATAAGACTTGGGGAGGGTGTCGGAGCCAAGCGTCTTCTCCGAGTCCATGGCCATCACACCGCCCCTCAGGGGCCTCCGTCAAGCTGTTTAGGAAGGTAACATATCACATTGTTTTCTAATGCAGTCAGGTCCACAAACGACACTCACTTACTTTGAGAATAGTGAAGCTGCAGTAGGTGGAAATAAGCTTCAGACAGTGTTACAAGCACTGCTCAGAACTCTTAACTATGGCACCCAACATCCAGAACTTATGCCATTTGAGAATGGCAGTGACATCGAAGCAACTCAGGGACCAAAACCATTAACGTACTTTCACGTATGAAAATCTTACTTGGGGAGGGGGCAGGAGCGAAGCGCCCCCTCCCAGTCAGCGCCACCACACCGTATGTTGAAAATTTGAAGCCATCGTTCTACAAAGCCAACCAAACTTGGATTGAAAAATCTAGATAAATGTACAAACTGAAAACCAGTTTTGGTCTGCATAGCATCAGTAGCAACGCTTGAGTCAGCTTTGTGTCAAGCCGCCATTTTGATTCAACAAAGCACAGGCATTGAAAAAGGCTCAAACTCAGAACTCTGAACTATGGCACCCAACATCCAGGAGCTTGCCATCCGGATCTTGGAGCCTTGTGCTGCTTTCGACCTATTCACACATCGGTCCACTACTGACATCATCTTATAAACCAACGTTATGTAAATAGTTTTTTAATAAAATGTTTTACCCTGTTTCTTTGCTGGTGTGTTGTCTATATTTTTAATATTTGCATAGGGTTTGTCGTTATTTTGTGCGGGATGGGTGATGGAGCCGAGCTGTCTTGCAGCCCTCATGGTGTGGAGCTCAGTTCATCTCACTATTTTCGTATTTCTCATGAAGGGTTGTTCCTAATATTTCTATTTTAGCGAGGTCAAAAAGAGATCCAATTAGTGGCCTACTGATTTTGCTCGATTACTTTTATTTTTTTACACGATTTTTCACTATCTGCAAAGACTAAACAGAGTATTGCGACTTTGTGCTTGTTTGTAAATAGAGAATGATCCAAAGAGAACCAATTCTAAAACAGTAAATGCTTGGACAACAATCAATCAAATGGAGAGACAAGCAGGCACGACGGATTACAACGGGGGCAAAGGCTTGCGTTAACTACCGTTCACTATCTGCAAAGAGAGAGTACTACTAAGACAAAAGAGGGGAGGGGGGGGGTGCAGCGTTCAAAGCACATCAGCGTGCATAAATACGAAAATGTTTTTATCTATCACGTACTTGACATTTTAAAGCTTTTCATATTTGCTATTAAAAAACCAATGAAATTCACAGAAAAAACCATAGGTTATAGTGGATATATAGTTAGGAATTTGCATTTACAAAACCTTGAAAATTCAATGAAAAAACCATTGGTTTTAGGCCATATATAGTTAGGGATTTGCATTTACAAAACCTTATTTTACTCGCATAAAACCATTGAAATTCCATATATAGTTATAAGCGCTAACTATATATCGCGCACCCGCAATCCACTGCTGATGATGTCACATATTACATCATTCATGACATGGTTAGTGACATCACTGATGACATCTCAAATGACATCACTGAATACATCACTGACATCTCATTTGACATTACTGATTACACCACTGATGATATCATTTATGTGATAATACATCTTCAGACTCTAATATAACCTTAGATACACTCAGTGTAAACAGGCACTCACAGACTGTCACACATCCATGGAGTTACTCACACACCTAGTCAGTCATGCAAAGAATCAATCACAACTCCATTTCCTCAACTATATAGTTATACACACTTTACTTATTCAAACATATAGTAACACATATTTACTCTCTTATACAATCCCTGATACAAGCTCACAGTGATTCATACATCCACTCACACATTCACTGGCTCTTATCCACAGTTATTTATATATGTCAACTCTCACATGTATTGTGTTTTACATACATACTTACTTGCACATGTAGCACTGAGATATCCATTCACTCACCAACACACCCATGCACAGTCAACCGCCCATATAGCTGTTTCCACATGCACTCTTGAACTCATACACCTAGTGAATCAACTGCTTACACATCTATGCACAGAGTCACACACCTCCCAGCCACCCACACACACACTCAGCCTCCCATTCAAATACTTGGGCAACCAATCAATAACCCATATAGCCACTCTTATAGCTACTGATCAACACATGCAGCAGCTTACACAACAACAGACATACTGATGCACAAATTAAGACAGTTTAGTCACTAACCCATGCACTCAGTGAGACACATTTAATCACTCACTCATACAGTCAGTCATGCACCTACTAAATCCTTCATCCAGACACTTATACATCCACTCATTCTTCAATATGTAAGACATATTTTAACTTTACAGAAACATACAGTCACTGGATGTTGTCATCAGTGATGTCATCAGTGATGTCATTTGAGATGTCATCAGTGATGTCATCAGTGATGTCACTAACCATGTCATGAATGATGTAATATGTGACATCATCAGCAGTGGATTGCGGGTGCGCGATATATAGTTAGCGCTTATAACTATATATGGAATTTCAATGGTTTTATGCGAGTAAAATAAGGTTTTGTAAATGCAAATCCCTAACTATATATGGCCTAAAACCAATGGTTTTTTCATTGAATTTTCAAGGTTTTGTAAATGCAAATTCCTAACTATATATCCACTATAACCTTTGGTTTTTTCTGTGAATATATATATATATATATATATATATATATATATATATATATATATATATATATATATATATATATATATATATATATATATATATATATATATATATATATATATATATATATATATATATATTACCTACTGGCGGTCGCCAGTAGGTATATATAGTTAGGATTTTTTCTCTATGGGATTTTTGAAAATTCTATGTCTAATAACTTTGGCGTTAGTGGACGGAATTGGCTGAAATTTTCAGGAAAATGGAACATTTTGTTTCTGAGCAGCCCCTGACAATTTGGGGGGGTTTCATCAAGGGGGGCAGAGAAAAAAGGTGGGTCCCAAAATGCGTTTTTCCCATGTTAATTTCCATAGGGCGGTTGGCCTCACTTTTAGCTCGAACGGCTAAATGGATTTGCACGAAACTTGGCAAAATTGTAGGGACTGTTAGCCCGATGTGCCTTTGCTAGGTCTCAATATATGTGCTCCAGTGGATTTTGAGTAATTTAGGTTCAAAAAAAGATATATATCTGGGCGGAGCCTAACCACACATCTGATCTGATTGGCTGTCAGCACTTCATCCAAGAAGTATTGGCAGCCATCTTGGGACCAATATACATGATAGCACCTCATTAAAAAGCATTGTAGTTAATAGAGGGTTTTAGGACTTTAGTTACATTATAAATCATTTGTTGATGGTACCATTCTCGTTTTAAAATTGTGGTGGGTTCTAAGGTGATTTTAACATGTGAAAAAACCTTCTGCTGTGATATCATGAATATTGTTTGAAAGAAAACTAATATCTCATGATTTTCCCACAGTGGTTTGGAAGGGGATCTATAAGCTATACTGAAAGCATATTTTCTGTAAATTCACATTATCTTTCTCAGTATTGTGAAAATGAAGTCTGACATTCTCAGTAAAACATGTACATCCAACAAGGACAGAGACTGTCAGTTGATTCCTTTGTGTTCTACTGCAGCCTCCTAGAGTGTTCTAAAGAACAACTAGAGCGCTAACAGTCCTACTTATTACAAAGGTATGGCACACCTGAAGCCATCTTGATTGGAATAAAGTGGTAACTCTTAAAACATTTAATTTAAAAAGAAACAACATGAGGGGGTATATTTTGCCATAGAAAGTATGATTAGTGCTGCAGAATGAAAAATTAGGGCACATTTTGAGTGACTTCTCAAATCCTTTTCTATTTCATTAAAACATTCTGACATGCAGTCTCCCAAAATGGCCACCAGAGACAAAAGAGCCCAAATGTAGCCCAAATATCACCCAGATGTAGCCCAAGTATAGCCCAATGACAGAATGTCCCAGAGTGTTCTAAAGAACAACTAGAGCGCTAACAGTCCTACTTATTACAAAGGTATGGCACACCTGAAGCCATCTTGATTGGAATAAAGTGGTAACTCTTAAAACATTTAATTTAAAAAGAAACATGAGGGGGTATATTTTGCCATAGAAAGTATGATTAGTGCTGCAGAATGAAAAATTAGGGCACATTTTGAGTGACTTTTCAAATCCTCTTCTATTTCATTAAAAAATTCTGACATGCAGTCTTCCAAAATGGCCACCAGAGACAAAAGAGCCTAAATGTAGCCCAAATATCACCCAGATGTAGCCCAAGTATAGCCCAATGACAGAATGTCCCAGAGTGTTCTAAAGAACAACTAGAGCGCTAATAGTCCTACTTATTACAAAGGTATGGCACACCTGAAGCCATCTTGATTGGAATAAAGTGGTAACTCTTAAAACATTTAATTTAAAAAGGAACAAAATGAGGGGGTATATTTTGCCATATGAATTATGATAAGTGCTGCAGAAAGAAAAATTAGGGCACATTTTGAGTGACTTCTCAAACCCTCTTCAATTTCATGAAAAAATTCTGACATACAGTCTCCCAAGATGGCCACCAGAGACAAAAGAGCCTAAATGTAGCCCAAATATCACCCAGATGTACCCCAAGTATAGCCCAATGACACAATGTCCCAGAGTGTTCTAAAGAACAACTAGAGCGCTAACAGTCTTACTTATGACAAAAGTATGGCACACCAGAAGCCTTCTTGATTGGAATGAAGTGGTAAGTCTGAAAACACTCAATTTAAAAAGGAACAACATGAGGGGGTTAATTTTGCCATAGAAAGTATGATTAGTGCTTCAGAAAGAAAAATTAGGGATCATTTTGAGTGACTTCTCAAATCCTCTTCTATTTCATTAAAAAAATTCTGACATGCAGACTGAAACATGCACTTTGAATACCAGCAGCAGACGTCCCTGGTGAGCAGTAGCTTTACTACAGTGATCTAATGTGCAACTAGAGTGCTAACATTCAGAATTTATGGCAAATGTGTGACACATCTGAATGCCTTCTTGATGGAACCAAAGTAAACAAGCATTGAAAATGCAATAGATCTCGCCCTCGTTTAAGTTAAAGCCATTCTGTTTGTAATGAGGTGGCTTTTTAGCTTTGCTTTTATTAGTGTTTTTTTCAACTTTCATGTAAATAACATGCATCTGTATGCATATAAGTATATGTATGCATGCATTTATGTTTGTATTTATATAGATATACAGATGATATATGTTTATATATGTATGTATATATATATATTCACTGAAAAAACCATAGGTTATAGACCATATATAGTTAGGAATTAGCATTTACAAAACCTTGAAAATTCACTGAAAAAACCATAGGTTATAGACCATATATAGTTAGGAATTAGCATTTACAAAACCTTGAAAATTCACTGAAAAAACCATAGGTTATAGACCATATATAGTTAGGAATTCGCATTTACAAAACCTTATTTTACTCACACAAAACCATTGAAATTCCATATATAGTTAGTTGCACTAACTATATATCGCGCACCCGCAATCCACTGCTGATGATGTCACATATTACATCATTCATGACATGGTCAGTGACATCACTGATGACATCACTGATGACATCTCAAATGACATCACTGATGACAACATCCAGTGACTGTATGTTTCTGTAAAGTTAAAATATGTCTTACATATTGAAGAATGAGTGGATGTATAAGTGTCTGGATGAAGGATTTAGTAGGTGCATGACTGACTGTATGAGTGAGTGATTAAATGTGTCTCACTGAGTGCATGGGTTAGTGACTAAACTGTCTTAATTTGTGCATCATTATGTCTGTTGTTCTGTAAACTGTTGCATGTGTTGATAAGTAGCTATATGAGTAACTATATGGGTTATTGATTGGTTGCTCAAGTATTTGTATGGGAGACTGAGTGTGTGTGTGGGTGGCTGGGAGGTGTATGACTCTGTGCATAGATGTGTGAGCAGTTGATTCACTAGATGTATGGTTTCAAAAGTGCATGTGGAAACAGCTGTATGGGCGGTTGACTGTGTGCATGAGTGTATTGGTGAGTGAATGGATACCTCAGTGCTACATGTCAAAGTAAGTACATATGTAAAACACAGTACATGTGAGAGTTGACATATATAAATAACTGTGCATAAGAGCCAGTGAATGTGTGAGTGGCTGTATGGATCATTGTGAACTTGTATCAGGGATTGTATAAGAGAGTAAATATGTGTTAGTATATGTTTGAATAAGTAAAGTTTGTATAACTGTATAGTTGAGGAAATGGAGGTGTGATTGATTCTTTGCATGACTGACTAGGTGTGTGAGTAACTCCATGGATGAGTGACAGTCTGTGAGTGTCTGTTTACACTGATTGTATCTAAGGTTATATTAGAGTCTGAAGAGGTTCATCGTATTATCACATGAATGATATCATCAGTGATGTGATCAGTAATGTCAAATGAGATGTCATCAGTGATGTCATCAGTGATGTCATTTGAGATGTCATCCGTGATGTCATTTGAGATGTCATCAGTGATGTCATCAGTGATGTCACTGACCATGTCATGAATGATGTAATATGTGACATCATCAGCAGTGGATTGCGGGTGCGCGATATATAGTTAGTGCAACTAACTATATATGGAATTTCAATGGTTTTGTGTGAGTAAAATAAGGTTTTGTAAATGCGAATTCCTAACTATATATGGTCTATAACCTATGGTTTTTTCAGTGAATTATATATATATTTATATCCACTCACATAGTTAGAAACTTGTTATGTCTGCACCAGTATCAAAAGCAGTTGCAGACACACCTACATACATCTCTATTCCATAACCGAGGGACTGAGATATTTGTTCAGCCACTTACATACACACTAGAGAGCCATACAGTTACTAAAACAGACAGTTGTATATCAACACTGTTACCTAAACATCTCAAGACACGCTACAGTTGGACCCTGCTACAGGTGGACTCCTACACTCACTCACAGATATATGCAAGTACTGACAGAACCTAGTCTTCCTTCCAGACAGTAGTCCTTTAAATATGAGTAGATACTCTAGAACTGAGTAATGGATATGGTAGTATACTCAGTAACAGGGTAATGCATATAGTGTCACATAGAAAGACACAGAGTCATTAATATGAAAATTAATAGAATAATGTTGCCTCTATTATAGTATGAAACTGTTTACGTTGGTAGTTAACTACTACAAATATATAATGTTATTGTCACATTACATATTTTAAGTAGTCAACTACCAATGTAGTTATCTACTAACTTATTTTAAGTGGTTAACTAATATTTTATTTCCTTTCAGACCTCAATTCCTAGTTAACTGCAGACAGTTAAAATGTTATCATAAAGTGAGAGAAGAAAGAAGCAGAAGCAAGGATACTATCTAGTCACATTTAGGAAACAAAAGGGTCAAAATGTGGAAAAAGTGGTGAAAGATGTTTGCAAAAGTTTTCAACTTAAAATTGGGATTTTGAAAGGTTCAGATTCATACAAACTAAGAACATATACTAATTTACTAGGTCATTCACTGGCATGTCTATCAAAGAAAGTGTTCAGAAGTACCTTTCATCATTTTAGAATGTTATCTGTTCACCACTCTGATTTGAAAATTAGTTAGGAGGCTTTACTATGTTAACCTCCTGCCCTATGTTTAGGAGACATGAATAGAGTTCTTTTGCATGGTATAGTAGTAGTGTAGGGAAAATGAGGACTTGGTATCTACAGGTCTAGCAGAACAGGATACAGGTGTCACTGTTGATAATTTTCAAGAAGAGATTAGAAAGTTTAACACATTGTGTTCAGAGAAACCAGACTATGTCTGCAAATGTTGTTGATGCACTCACTACAAAACTCAAACTTGTTATGTTATTATGTCTTCAAAAACTGGCGAAGACAACAGAGATAAGTGGCGAGAATTTGCAGGGTATTTTGTTTGATAGAGAAATACTTTGATTATTCCACTTGATAACTTATGTGTGAGTGCAGTTATATAAAGTTGGAGGGTACTAAAAGACCAGCTGTGGCTCCAAAACAATTTAGAATTAGTTCCAATCCGAAAAGATCTTCAAGATTTCAATGTTTATGAATTAATTCTAACACAGCTATTTCCCTTATTACAAGCTATATTTCATATGGAGCCAAAGAGAGAGAAGTTACTTCCAACAGAGTTACAGAAAGGTCTTAAAGGTATAATTGGGTACTTGCCATTAGATTCCAAGCAGAATATTGAGACTGGAGGGGTACAGAGACATATAGAAGAAGTACTTATTATTCTAGTTAATTTTATCCCTACCAAGAGCAAAAAAAATGGCAAGAGTTAGTAGATGTTGGTAAAGTTAAAAAAGAAAAATAATATTCATAATAAAGATGTATATGTTTTTCAAAATATAGCACATATTGAGGATGACACATCAACATCAAGACGTCATATGGAAAAGGTGGATAGATTGAGATAAGAAGAAATATATGAACACTACAGTATTCATCATCTGCATTCTAAAGAGGTTATTGACGTTGCTATTAATCTCTTTCAAAGGAAAAAAGAAGGAGCTCACTTGAGTGTGTGGGAGAAAAGTTTAGAAGCTCACTGTCCTCCTATCTGTTTCGTATTGGAGTAGGTGGTAGATATGATGACCAGCAACTGAGTACAGATCTACTTGACGACCTTCATAGGATCCTATATTTTGCCTCTATATTCCCTATATATTACATCTACTATTTGAGAGTGACTTGTCAGGACTGTCTTATGCAATAATCCACATTCTCAAGATAGGAGTGAATCTACAAAATCTCTCAGCAAGGGAATTTTTTGAGAAAGTTCTAGGAAAAGCAAAAACCCTGGAATATAACTTGATTGATTTAATGGCGTATCAATATGGTACCAACGAGCATTGGTATAGTATTCATAGTGAGCTGAAATGCATGTTGAGAAAACTAGGAGCAGCGCTTTGTTATTTTAACAATCAGTTGTACCGAGTATGCATGGGACGACCAGCTTGAATTCATGCAAGAAGCAAACTCAAGCATAAAAGACATCAATCAATCTGAAGATATCCCGAGAACTTTGCTCGTTGGACCCTGCAAGCGTTTGCAGATATTGTAACCTCAGGTTTTAAGCATTGATGACTTTCATCTGCAATCAAACGAATCCTCCTCTTGGTGAAATGACTGATTTCTTTTAGCGCAAAGAATATCAAGCCAGGGGTTTTTCACATATTCACATGCTGTATGGTTAAAAGATGCCCCGAAATTTGGTACACACACTGATGAGTCTATCTTGTCTTACATACAACAGCATGTAACATGCGTCATCCCAAAAGACCCTGCTGATGATGGCTTAAGAGAACAAGTTCTATGATTTCAAACTCATAGATGTGGTAAATACGTTCATTGAAAATACATATGCAAAGGAAACTTTTACAGACAATCTGGCAGATGCATCAACCTAAATAGCTCCCGGTAAAATAGCGAATCGGTAAAATAGGCCATTACGAACACAAAACCTGAAATCCCAATTAATCAACCCCAATACCGAAAAAATGAAAGAATCGCAAAAAAAAATCCAGTGGTAAATTACTGAATCGCAAAATAGCGATTCGGTAATACAGAGAAAAACATTAGTTCCCGGAAATATCGAATCACTATTAAAAAGTCACTACGAAATGCATCAAAAATCGCAAATAACGAAAATGCACAAAATCGCTATTTAGCATGAGCAAAATAATCTCAACCAGTAGGTAAAGTTGGTTGAAGGAAAAAAAAAAATTCAGACAGGTATATACAATCAGAAACCCTTCAAATATGCCTCTGGAGACCCTGTATGTCTCCCAAAATGGCTGCCCTCTACGTGCTTGCTAGGAGGATAAGAATCAATGCTGCAGCACAGCGCAGGAGGAGAATCCAGGAGAGGGTATTCAGGGTGCGCATCACATTGCTGGGCCAGACTGAGGAACTCATCTATGACAAGTACAGATTGAATCGTGCAATGATCATGCCCCTTATTGCTGACCTAGAACCACTACTACAGCACTAGACCCATAGCACCAATGCCATCCCTGCCCACGTCCATGTCCTATGCAGCCTGCACCTGCTGGCGTCTGGAAGTTTTCAGGGGGTTGTAGCAATAGCCGGAGGCATATCGCAAAGCGCACGTTCACGCTTCTTCCACAAATTCCTAGATGCCATGCTGATATTGATTCATACCCACATCACCTTCCCCACAACCCCACAGCAGTTGAACCGCACCAAACAGGATTTCTACCAGGTGGCACAATTTCCCCATGTTATAGGATGCGTTGAATGCATGCATGTCCCCATCTGTCTCCCCTCAACCAACGAATACATATTCCGCAACCGGAAGTCCTATCACTCCATTAATGTGCAGGTCGTGTGCAATTCCAAACACATCATAACGGACATTGTAGCACAATTTCCAGGAAGCACACACGACGCATACATATTCCGACAAAGTGGCATCCACAGGCGTCTGCTCAAGGGTGAATTTGGCGAGGGACACCTACTAGGTACATACTTATGCCTAATCATTAACTCCATCCTCACATATGTAATTGTATTCATACCGCTAACCCTTTGCTCCCCACCCTGCAGGTGAGAGTGCATATGCCTTGCGTGAATATCTCCTCACTCCCTACCTCAACCCAGCAACACCTCAGGAGCAGCGCTACAACCCAGCACATATCAGTACCAGGAATGTGGTAGAGCGAACCTTTGGCATCCTCAAGAGTCGCTTCCGGATCCTACACAAGACAGGAGGTGCCTTGCAGTATGACCTGGTAACCTGCTGCCGGATAATAGGGGTGTGTGCCATGCTGCACAACATTGCCACAAGAAGGGGGATACCAATAGAGAGATGACAACTTTCGTGCACAGCAACCCCCCCACAACACCAACAGGCACACATGCCTAACACAGCTGATGGTCAAAGGAGGCGGACATACATCACACATCATCACTTCAGAGACAGGTAAGAATGAGCCATCACTACATAATCTGGTGTGCAAATGTGTAATACACATGAGCACTTGTCAGGTGAATATGAATGATACGTCTACATGACGCAGACTCAAAACATTGTTAAGGATTCATATCCGTTGTCATCACGGGAGTATCTTGAAGTAATTTAGGTGGCCCATAGTTAGATCACCATGGCCAAATACCCGGTAGCACATGGCTATTTGCGCCTTCCACGTACCCCCAGCCTCCTGTCGCTTGACTCCTCCACAACACCACAATGTGTGTCAGTGGCTGTGGAGCTGCGCAAACTGTGCCTCCTATCGCTGGGATCCGGCACAGAGACACTGCTGACGCTTGATGCTGCCTCACTCCCCTCCTCCACTCCCAAATTGCTGGCACTAAAAGTCCCAGACTGCAGATGCTCCACTGCAGGGGTCACTTGGCCCAAGGCCTTGGCCACAGCACCACAGTAATGGCCCAGGTCGACCTGCAGTGACACAGATCTCCGTGAAAGTACAGCTGTGCTGTTGCAGAGCTTTGTGATGGCACTAATGGATGCATTGGAACGGAGCAAGTTCTGGCGATGCCTCCTGCACTTGCTGTGTTGCCCTGCTAGGGCTGCACGGGTTACCTCCTGTAGGCACAGTTTGATGTCTCTGTTACCCTCAGCAACGGCTGTGGTCATTTCATGCACAGCGTCTGTCATCGTGCCCATTTTGCTAGCCAATTTTGCCATGTTAATGTTAATTGCTCCTATGTGTCTCCCCTGCAGACGCTGAACACACAACATCCGTGACTAAACCACACTGTAGCCGTGTGTTGTCTCTTCAGATCCCTCTGCAATTCTTCCCAGGGGCCTGCCCCACTGTCTCACTCAGACATGTGCTGGTGTTTGAGCTGGCGGAGTGACAATTGACTGTTGTGGGACATTTGTGGCTGCTGGCCTCTGCTCCGTCTCCATTACCTGCAGGGAGGGGACAATGGCCCTGCAGCTTGGTGGTGTTGTCCACGACGGTGGTGGTGGTGATGGTGTTGGTGGTGGTATTGGTGGTGATGTGGCAAGACGTCCCTGCGGAGTTTCTATATCAGTCCCTGCTGGTGTTTCTGATATGATGAGGTGTCCGCTGTCATCAGAGTCCAGGGGTGATGCATCTGTGTGTGAAACAGTGCATTGTTATAATTTCGTCTAAATATATATGTTTTGCATTCTTTCACCATCATAAATGACAT
Organism: Lissotriton vulgaris; assembly: GCF_964263255.1. Taxonomy (NCBI): domain Eukaryota; kingdom Metazoa; phylum Chordata; class Amphibia; order Caudata; family Salamandridae; genus Lissotriton; species Lissotriton vulgaris. The sequence continues at coordinate 60,992 of NW_028245664.1, forward strand.
ATTAGGAGAGACTTTTGGCCCTGTGCAGCTGTTCTCATTTCTTTAACATTGGGGATCATAGATGCACACTTGGATGACATAACTACAACTCCCATGATGCAACACTTTAGTGAGGGCATATGCGTTAGGCATTTCTACCTGTGCACTGTGATTGGCCTGGGGGGATGGGCAGACAACACACTGCATATCAGCACTAGCATGCATCTTACCTTGTTCTACTGGCGCAGCGCCGGAAGTGTCCAATTGGGTGACCCCATGACTGCCTCAGGCTCAATTGTACCCTCAATGAGGTCCTCAAGGGCAGTGTTGGGTGTTACTGTGGATGTCACCCTCCTGTGCCAGCTGCATCCCTCACCCTTTCAGCAATCCATCTCTTCTTTAGGTCGTCTATGCTGCGTTGGGTGACTACAACAGCATTAACCCTCTCCTTGATGCGCAGCCAGATCTTGTGCTTCTCCGCCTCAGGCACCTTTAGTGACAGCTTACCAAACAGCCTGTCATGCTTGCTGCTCACCCCCTCGATCAAAAGTTCCAGTTCTTTGTCAGAAAACTTCCTCTTCCTCTTTCTGGGCGTGTCTGTGTTTTGGCGTGCATCTGTCTCCATCCTGGAATGCAGTGGTATTGCTGGTTTGTGGGATCAGTGTTTTTCTACTCATCTCCTGTGCTCTGCCTCCTCCACTGAGCTCCTCAGGGCACTGAATGAAGCATGGGCTGGAAGACTTTCTGGTTGTGATGTCATCAACCTGCTTCCGAAGCGACTATTTTTTGGCGAATTCGCTAATACCGAACTCGCAAATACCGATTCGGTATTTGTTAATTTGGTATTCGCTATTCTTTATTTTGGACTCTAGCTATTGTGGTTTCGGTATATTTTAATGATTTTTAGCAATTCGGTAAAAAATACCGAATCTGTTGATGCATCACGGAAAACGAATCCTTATTTGCGATTCCTTATTTATCGCAAATAAGGACTAGTTTTACCGATTTTTGATGCATATGCCCAAATGTTGTTTTGAATTCCCACAACATGTCATTTGTGAAGAAAAAGTAAACAGCTTTTTGTCTGAATTCAGACATATGCTAGCATGAAAATCACAAAAAATACAATCTCAGAAGAACACAGGGTTTAAATGACTACAATCGAGTTATTTTGAAGATGTGGAAGGCAAATATGAATTCACATTTTGTTGCAGATGACTCTATTGCTGTTGCTCAGTACGTGACTTCATATATAACAAAATCAGAGAAAACAGTAATGAAAGAAATGTGGGAGGAGATTTCTGCATACATTTTTCTTACATACAAAAATTGTGTTGTTTCAGCTTGAAGATGCTTACCCACGGAGAAGTAGGTTCCTATGAGTGTATGGGCAGTTTGGGCTTGGCTAGTTTATTCTCAAAGCCAAAGGGAATTGAATGAGTAAGTCTAGGTCTTGCAAGCAGTCAAAATAGAGTGTTAAAGTTTTTTTAGTAACAGTAGCAACAGGATTAGCTGTACATAATAGTAAAGGAATTACTCTACATTCACTACGAATGCTACCTGTTGCCAATGACAATAAACTGAAATATCTGAAATGATCTGATGACGCTTGCTATGAGGTATCAAGAGTATTGAAGACATTGAAGCTTCTAATGATTGATGAAGTGAGCATGGTATTTAACTTAATGCTTGCCTTCAGACACATAAGAATACAACAGATTTTAAGAACAAACTGCAATGTACTCTTTGGAGGAAAGCATTTAATTGTGTTTGGTGACCTCCTGCAATTTACGCCCATAAAAGAGCAACCTGTTTTCAAAACACTTGCGTATAATGAAAAAAGATATTTCACAGGTAGTATTGGCAATGTTAATATTTTGTTAAACTTCGTATACAAGGAACTAGTCAAAAATATACGTCAAGAATCTGAAGTGGACTATGGAGATATATTAATGGACATTAGCGTAGGATTTCCTACAAGAGAGGGGAAACATGCTTTGGAAAGTTGCCTTATCAAGAAATCATTTCCTTCTAACATTACAGCACCATAACTAATGTACAAATTCATTAAAGAACATAATATATTATATCCTCGGCACAGCAGTCAGAAATCCCTCTGCTGTTTACAGCAGAGGGAATTTCTTTTCAGCCCCGGGAGCTGTGGAGGAGCTCATTTCGCTTTCTTTTTTCTTTCAATCCATAACATGATTTAATATACAAAATACAATTTCATTAGAAAATATAAGCCGCCACCCGATCAGGGTCCTTACAAATTTTAAAAATCAGCCGACAGTTACAAACATGGTAAAATTGTGGTACAAAAATAGGGATATGATACAAATTAGTTTTATTCATTCATATGCTCAATCATGGGCCACCAGATCTGTGCACCCAATTTCCATCTGCATGTGCCCTTAAGGGAGTACAGGCTGTATTCAAGATTATATACAGCATAAAATCTAGCTCAAAGGTGGGAGCTTCTTTCTGTAACCAAACTGAAGCAGTACATATCCTTGCCACAGCTCATACTATCTATGAAGATTAAATAGCTAAACGTATGCACCACATGTCACTCCGTCAAACTATCCCGGCTCGTAGTAACAATAATTCTGGTGAAATATGAATTCCTTCCCCAGTGATCTCTGTTAAAAACCCTTTAATGTTTCCCACTAGTGGCGCTAGGTGAGAACAGGAACAGAAAATATGCACAATAGCTGCCTGCTCCTTCCCACAACTAAGGCATTTCACGTCATTCGTCACTCCCCATTTTAACATTTTAGCAGGAGTGTAGTAAAGATTTAATATTGTTCTATAATGTTGTGCTATTAGCTTTGCTGATACAAAAATATGTTCGGCCATGTCAATAGAATGCTCCATGAAAAACCCTTGCCGCCTGAACCAACTGTTCCATTTAAGAACTTTAGCAGCAAGGTCACCCTGCTGTGTGTCCAACAGACAGTTATATTAAACACCTATCTTATCATTATGTCTTATGGCCTAAACCAAAGAATTAGGCTTTAGCACCCTCTGCTTCTGGCTTCGATATAAAAAATCTCAAATCAGTAGGTATTTAAAAAAATTCGGTTTTAGGTAGAATACATTTTTCAACCAAAGTTATAAAAGAGGAGAGACCTTCATCATTGTAAAAATCACCTATCTATTGTATTCCCTTAGATCTCCATCTATCAGTTCTCCGCTCACAAAAGATAGTGGGCAATATTGTTGAAGCAGCCGTGGGTGTAAAAAACAAATCCCCTCAATCTGAAGGCATCTCCGCACCACCTTCCAGACCTTAAAAGCAGTTAACAACACCTTAAACTGTTTTTTTTTATAATAGCTTGGATCCAACATCCTACATAAACACTTCTTGGCCTCTGAACCAAGCAACAGCTGCTATATATATGCTTCTACATCACTTCCCACTTCCTTCCCGTTAGCAGAATTCGCATATTCTGTAGAATACAGATATAATAATAACACGTAAAGTTAGAGACTGCCCAACCATCACGCTTACGAGGTAGTGGCATGAATTTCAATGCCCTGCGTAGCTTCCCTTGGCCCCATATAAATCTGCTGCAAATTGACTGCAGCCTTTGCAGCTGTGCCCGAGTTAGTTCAAGTGGTACTGCTCTAAAGTAGTATAAAACTTTGGGAAGGATATTAATGTTGAGGACATTACACCTCCCAACCAATAAAAGACGAGGACATTCAATACAATCTACTTCTTGCTTGATTCCCACAAGAATGGACCTCTACTAGTTCCTGCAGCCACACCCTAATTTTGACACCAAGATATGTAACCTCATCTGCTGCACTAGGATCACCGGCTCAAGCCGAGTTGGTGCATATGATGTGTTTCGGTCAGTTGAGTTTATACCCTGATACCTCACCAAACATATGGGCAAACTGTTCTAACTCAGGGATAGCCTCAGCTGGATCAGAGGTCACTACTGCAATGTTGTCTGCATAAGCAAACACCCGGAAATGTAGTCATCCACAAGATACAGAACTAATCCTGTTCTTACCTTCCAGCAATGTTAGAAAGGGATTAATATACAAAGCAAACAAGAGCGGGGAGCAAGGGCAGCCCTACCTTGTCCCTCTAGTTATATACACTGGTATAGACTCCTTACCCATTATGCATATTCTGGCTATAGGGGTCTTAAACATAACCTGAATGGCCTTCATAAAACTCATCCCAAACCCCAAATGTCGAGGTACCTCCCATAAAAAATCCCAAGAGACACGGTCAAATACCTTTTCGGCATCTAATACTACTGGGGCCATGGAAGTGTGTTGTACATTTGCCAAGTCCAGCAGAGTCACTACCCTGTTTATATGGTTGACCTTGCCCCTGCCAAGTATAAAAACATGCTGGCGAATGGAGATCAGTGGGGTAATCACCCGAGCCAATCGTGAAGCCAGAATTTTGGCGTAGATTTTCCCATCACAATTTAGCAAGGAGATGGGTCTATAGGAGCCCGGCAAGGCTGGAGGCTAGTCTGTTTTTTAAAATAAACAATAATATTTGCTTTATCACAAGAAGGTGGAGCATTCCCACATTGTGCGACTTGAAAAGTTGCCAACATATTACCCTTTAGCTCCTGAAAGAAGATTTTGTATATTTCTGGTGGAAGCTTATCTGGACCCGCTGCCTTGCCACTGGCTATGGAGTTTATTGCATCATCAAGCTCTTCCATAGTAATGGAGGTGTCCAGAATAATCTTTTCTTCCCGGCCAGGCACTTCAGTGTGTAAATTCTGTAATAGATCCTCTCCAGTCTGACCCCAGGATTGCTCTCTGCATACAGTGCCTCAAAGCATGCGTGAAAGAAGTTTAGAATCTCATCACTAGTCTCCACTATCTTCCCCCTTGAATCAGTCATAGCGCCAATTATTTGGGCCGCTACCTAGGATTGTAAAGTTTGTGTCAAACACTGCCCTGTGGTTTTGCCATACTCATAGCTCTCTTCTGTAAATAGATTATATTTACAAGCTCCTTTCTCCAGTGTAGGTTGATTTTAGCCTTACCGCGGTCTAGCACAGTTTGCAGTGAGGTTATGATGGCGCCAGCCAGTACCCCTTGAACGAAGTTATCCTCTACGTTTCTGAGATCATCAAAAAGACCCTGCATAGTGGCTTAAGCTGTTTCTGTTGAAAGAGTCATTAACTGAGAACTTGCCCCCTGAGTCCCGCCTTTAAAACATCCCACACCAGAGCCCTTGAGGTTGAGTTGCGGTTAATATCAAGAAACTGCAGTAACCAAGTTTTAATATGGTTAAGACAAAAGGTATCCAGCAGAAGTTTCCTGTCAAGAGAAAAGGATCTTGATGGAACAATTGTGCTAGTGGCAGGAATATCCAACAACAGCGGACCATGATCCGCCGTGATTCTAGGACATAACTGAATTGCCACCACCCTGTTTGTTGTAGCCTGTTCCAAAGTACACTGTTTTTTTGCGCTGTTCTGTGTTTTTAATCAGAAAAAGACTTACAACCATTAAACTTGCTTCGCTGTTTGTTCTTTATTATTTTTTAACTCTGACACCACTTCCATTTTGTTTGGTTCAGCACTGCACTCTATCCCATTGGGTGATCAAAACGCATGGTCTACGGACATTTGTGGGCTTTGATCCCAGTTCTACAGGTGGGTATAGATGCAGTCTCAGTGATCAAGAGACAAGCTAGCCCAACCAGTGGATGATCAGATGATAAAATTTGATCACCTTCAAGACTTTGATGGGAATCCATCTCTGGACCTTGGGTTTCACCTACTTTTGCAAGTGGTCGGATGCGCTGAGTCAGCCATGAGATACAATGTTATTTGGTTATTCAGTATACTCTTGTAGCTTTTAGCCTTATGAACTTTGAGCACCTCTCTGACTCCTTTTAGACCCCCAGGCTTTTGTGTGTTTATAATTGACTATTGGTGATAGTAGCCTGGGCTTTGGTCTTAAAAATTCCCTAAGACCCCCCATTCCCCTTCTTTGTTAGCATAGACATTATGTAGGCATGACCAGTAGGAAGGTTAAGACCCGAATCACAGAACATCGTAGCACTATTAGATGTGGCAGATCTAATACAAGGCTCACTGCACACTTCCTAGAGCCAGGGCACACTTCAGAAGATCTGAGGTGGACTGTGATTGAAAAACTCCAATTGGGCAGACATGCGGTGGATGATAATCAAACTTTACTGCTGCAGTAGTGGGTCTATCGGCTATGGAGCCATATTGTGGGTCACAATGACAATATACCTTGGCCGGCTCAAGCTAGATAGTTTTCTGTTCCCCCATTTGTTGAACTACATCACAGGTCTAAGAGTGTCTGTATTTATGTGATCACTAAGAGGGATTGTGATGATTAGCTAGGAGAGATAGTGTTAGCCCTGTTCCTGGATTACAATCGTATGGGCTCTTTATCTTATTCTTCTTTCCCTTGTGGAGTGTTACTCATCTCTGGTTTGGCCTATTTTTCTCCTTCCTTCTCTCTTTCCATTCCCCCACTATCAGCATACACACCTTTGTGTTATCAAGACTGTGAGATGTGTTCATTCTCTGCCGGAATACCTTTGTGTGACTTGCGGAGGAGACCACGTGTCTATGCGCCTCTCCATAACGCCCGCTTCAGGGGGTCTTGTCTGCTACACGAACCGGGGCCTTTCCAGGCCCCGTGGAGGATGCTGTTCATCTGTTATTGTGAACGTGATGCTGATTGTGCATTTAGAACTGGGGCAGTGAGGTTTACATTCAAGAACGGACTCTAATTCCCATCAGCCCCTGACGTGCGGACGCATTGACGATGTCGCATCATGACACACTGATGTTTTTGACGTCGTTGCGTCATGACGGCTTTGTTTGGGTGGGAGTGCCCAGGCAATTCACTTTAAAAATGGAGCCGCCAGACGCTATGTATACTGCGCAGTGATCCGGATGCAGGCACACTTGGAGGGGACTTCCTTTGGAACAGTAAGGAGGATTGGTGTGCGGGTGGTAAGGGGGACTCAAACTTGACCGCTCTTGGAAACAGGGTGCTACATACGATTTTTGATGGCCAATATTTGCATGGTTACATTTGTTTGAAGGCACTAAACAGGTCTCTAACATCCATTTGTGTCACAGTGAGTGGCTCTATGTTTTCTTCCTCCGTTTTTAATCTGTGTTAATTTTCTTTGACTTGAACACAGGTTGTGTTCTCTGGAATCCTTTCGTCCGGGAGCCATTTCGAGTTTTAATCATTGATAAACTCAGTGAGTACGCCGTATGGGTGAGGTACAGATGGCTGCATTTTTTAGTAGTCTAGATGCATGCCTCTTTAATGAGATGTACTGGAGGAAGGCGTGTATCTCCAGGGGGGTGTGGCAACCTCTGATGCAGCAATATATTTCATTTAATATTCTATTTGTTATAGTATTGAAAGGGTGGTTGATGTTATTAACCACCCATGGGGTTTATTTAATTAAATGTCCCATGAACTATGTTTTTAAGGGGCACATTGTAGACACACAACATTTGGACACCTTGGATGGGGTCCTTGAACGAGCATCATACATGTAAGCATACGATCACTTGTACTTTCTTTCAGTATTTTGCATCCCGTGACGGTGGGAATTTCCTCCACACGTCGTGATCAATTTATGATCTAGAGAAACCTTTTTTGACCACCCATTTGCCGGTCTGAGGTTGGGTGGGTATCAGGAGTGGGAGAGATAGACGTCCTGAAGAAGACTAGTGTGACCTCTGTGGCACAGTAAGTCTGTCCAAACATGTTGGCACAAGCAGTACTAGGAGGGGTGTTGTGAGAACTTAACTTTCTCTACTAACATGACCGATCCTTCACTTTTTTAACCATGGCTGTGAAACCTATAAATAAAGGCTCAAGTGGTATTCACAAGCCAGTTTTAAAGCACTTTTCAATGCTGCACTTTGTTCTATCACCATTCCGAGTTACAGGGTGATATTCACTGGTCTATCACTGTGTTTGTTACATTTGTGTTGTGTCTTCTCATTTTGTCCTTTTATTGTTTTTTTCCCCCTCCCTTATGCTCCGCCCTGAGCGTGGCTATACCGGGACGTTTTGTAAGCAGACCGGATGATGAAGCATGCCACACACTTTGTGTGTGAGTGAGAGCAGTTTTCAAAACATATTTGTTTTGCCTGTCTCGTGTTGCTTAATTGCTCATGTATTATATTTTTTGTCTCCTCACCCCTTCCTGTGTTTACATATTGCCTTAGGGGGTTCGGGGTGGTGGAGTTTTTTTTGTTTTTTGACCCACTCCCCTCATATGTGAGTAGTGATCAATCAATAGCCACATTCTTTTAGAATCCGCCGTTTACCCCACAGAATATGCGCTTCCTGCAAACAGACAATGTCATGTTTCATCAAGCACAGTTCTACTGCCACCCGCTGACTTTTCCCACTATTATTCAGCCCACATACATTGAAAGGCAAATACATACCCTTAGAGGTGTCCCCCCACACCCCCATAATTCAAATCAACATTAATCAGACGGATGACTCTTCTATCTATCATGACAAAAATACAACCCTCCGTCTTCCTCGTGTTATGAATTGATTTTTCGTCCCCAAAAACACCCCATCACCCCACCCTTTGACCCCATTCCACCCTGTGCCCCCCTACCCAGCCCCCCTGAGTGCTCCTCCCAACACACCCTTCCCAAAGACGAGGCATTAGGACCCTTTGTCTCTTGAGATGAGAAGCTCTCATGCTACCCGGCATACCCCCCTCACATTATCTTACCTACCCAACCCACCACTTTCACTGATACCACAGTTATTTTTAAATTAAGAAAAAAGAAAATAGATGTCTAGCAAAAAAGAAAAGAAACAGAGCCTGGGGCCCCCACTACAATTATTGTAAATATTCCTTGGCTTGCACCTCCAATTAAAAAAAACGAGTTTCCTTCTTGTAAACAATCTTTAGCTTTGCTGGGTTCAGCAGAAAAGCCTGTGCCCTTTTGCCTTGCAATGGTGTGATTAGTTGGCGGAATTCCCACCATTTTGTCAAAATTTGGTGCCAAAAGTCGGGTCTAACAAAAAGCTGGGACCCCTTCCCTTCCAATCAGGTTGTGCTACATTGTATACTGTCTAACGGGCCAGGAAGTTAAGCAGATCAAATTAGCCCTGGGTCTAGGAGGGGCTGCCCTGCCCTAACTGATTGCTGTTTGAAAGGGCATCAGTGTACCCTCTGAATTTCTTTGTCCCAGTTCCACTGCGATAACTCTGGAAATGCCTCGCTAAAAAGATCCACCACAAAGTTTCATACATACCGCCCTTCATTTCCCTATGGGATGCCCAAAATTCCATAGGTGGTTCTTTAAGTCATCTAGTTTCCATTGAGTTTCATCCTTATGCACCAACATAGCCTCGGTTATGTATCTCTGAGCTGGAAGTTCATCCTCTAGGGTGAATTTACGAGCCTCTGCTTCATTGATTCTTTCTGCGAATTGTGTGCAGGCTATTGCAATCCTTCACAAAGTGTTCTACAGTTTCCGACAGCCACCCTGTGTCTTTTGACTCTGCGAGTCTCCGTTCTATGAGCCATTGTGCTTTGATAAATCACTGCCAGTGAGATGGCTTCCGTTTTTTCAAGGAAGGGCTTCCTCCGTGTGATTGGAAGAGGCCCACCACCCAGCGCAAGCACAGCCAAAAATGAATTGTACAAACAATAGTGTGCCTGTATCATCCGGTTGTGCTGCCCTCTCCAGCAATGCCATTGTTCGTTCGCACTGTCATCAGGCCAAAGTCTATATTACCAGTGACATATCCTTTGAACTTTGTGCTGCTGAGTTTGCTTCCACTACTGACCGGTGACTTTCCTTCAGAGTGTAATCTCAGACCCAACTCCATTTCCTCTTCTGATGAGTCAGAAGGATCTGACATAGAGAACACTTGTTTCCCCAGAGTCACTTTCCTTCACTACATCCTGTGTGCTGCCATCATGCCTTGCCACTTGCACTTTGGTGGCTAATCTTCTTCCAGACTTAGATTTACTTATAGGAGATCTGGGTTGAGCAGTCATGCTGGGTTCAGTATGCTCAATGTGTCACGAAGATATTTACGTGGCTTTCAGCCTGAGGCGATGCTGTGCTTTGGTTTCCCTCTAATGCCTCATTAGTGCCTGCATCCCCCTCTTTTGTACTCCAATTAGAATTACAATTATTAGATTTGTCCAGGGTCCCCTGATCATGCTGAACACACTCCCGTCTAGACAGGGGGTGATCACTAGCCACTTGCCACAGACAGGTCAGCGCCCTGGAAATGTGGAGGAAACTCTGTTTTCGCTCTAGTACATCGATCTGGGACTTCATTCCCTGTGGAAACAGAGATCCAATACCAATTGTAATTCATAGGGAGTAATTTATCTCACTACATGCCCATGCGATAAACATAATGTAGGCATGACCAGTAGGAAGGTTAAGACCCGAATCACAGAACATCGTAGCACTATTAGATGTGGCAGATCTAATACAAGGCTTACTGCACACTTCCTAGAGGCAGGGCACACTTCAGAAGATCTGAGGTGGACTGTGATTGAAAAACTCCAATTGGGCAGATATGCGGTGGATGATAATTGAACTTTACTGCAGCCTGAACAGAAGTGGGTCTATCGGGTCAGGAGCCATATTGTGGGTCTCAATGACGATATACCTTGGCCGGCTCTAGCTAGATAGTTTTCTGTTCCCCCGTTTGTTGAACTACATCACAGGTCTAAGAGTGTCTGTATTTATGTGATCACTAAGAGGGATTGTGATGATTAGCTAGGAGACATAGTGTTAGCCATGTTCCTGTATTACAATTGTATGGGCTCTTTATCTTATTCTTCTTTCCCTTGTGGAGTGTTACTCATCTCTGGTTTGGCCTATAATTCTCCTTTCTTCTCTCTTTCCTTTTCCCCACTATCGGCATACACACCTTTGTGTTATCAAGACTGTGAGATGTGTTCTTTCTGTGCCGGAATACCTTTGTGTGACTTGCGGAGGAGACCACATGTCTATGCTCCTCTCCATAACGCCCGCTTAAGGGGGTCTTGTCTGCTACACGAACCGGGGCCTTTATAGGCCCTGTGGAGGATGCTGTTCGTGTGTTATTGTGAACGTGATGCTGATTGTGCATTTAGAACGGGGGCAGTGAGGTTTACGTTCAAGAACGGACTCTATTTCCCATCAGCCCCGACGGGCTGACGCATTGACGTTGTCGCTTCATGACACAATGATGTTTTTGACGTTGTTGCGTCATGACGGCCTTGTGAGAGTGGGAGTGCCCAGTCAATTCACTTGGAGGGGACTTCCTTCTGAACAGTAAGGAGGATTGGTGTGCGGGTGGTAAGGGGGACTCAAACTTTACCGCTCTTGGAAACAGGGTGCTACATACGATTTTCGACGGCCAATATTTGCATGGTTAAATCTGTTTTAAGGCACTAAACAGGTCTCTAACATCCATTTTTGTCACAGAGAGTTGCTCTATGTTTTCTTCTTCCGTTTTTAATCTGTGTTCATTTTCTTTGACTTGAACACAGGTTGTGTTCTCTGGAATCCTTTCTGCCGGGCGCCATTTCGAGTTTTAATCATTGATAAACTCGGTGAGTACGCCGTATGGGTCAGGTACAGATGGCTGAAGATGCATGCCTCTTTAATGAGATGTACAGGAGGAAGGTGTGTATCTCCAGGGGGTGTGGTAACCTCTGATGCAGCAACATATTTCCATTTAATATTCTATTTGTTATAGTATTGAAAGGGTGGTTGATGTTATTAACCACCCATGGGGTTTATTTAATTAAATGTCCCATGAACTATGTTTTTAAGGGGCACATTGTAGACACACTACAGTTGGACACCTTGTATGGGGTCCATGAACGAGCATCATACATGTAAGCATACGATCTATTGTACTTTCTATCAGTATTTTGCATCCCGTGATGGTGGGAATTTCCTCCACACGTCGTGATCAATTTATGATCTAGAGAAACCTTTTTTGACCACCCATTTGCCGGTCTGAGGTTGGGTGGGTATCAGGAGTGGGAGAGATAGACGTCCTGAAGAAGACTGGTGTGACCTCTGTGGCACAGTAAGTCTGTCCAAACATGTTGGCACAAGCAGTACTAGGAGGGGTGTTGTGAAAACTTAACTTTCTTTACTAACATGACCAATCCTTCACTTTTTTAACCATGGCTGTGAAACCTATAAATAAAGGCTCAAGTGGTATTCACAAGCCAGTTTTAAAGCACTTTTCAATGCTGCACTTTGTTCTATCACCATTCCGAGTTACAGGGTGATATTCACTGGTCTATCACTGTGTTTGTTACATTTGTGTTGTGTCTTCTCATTTTGTCCTTTTATTGTTTTTTTCCCCCTCCCTTATGCTCCGCCCTGAGCGTGGCTATACCGGGACGTTTTGTAAGCAGACCGGATGATGAAGCATGCCACACACTTTGTGTGTGAGTGAGAGCAGTTTTCAAAACATATTTGTTTTGCCTGTCTCGTGTTGTTTAATTGCACATGTATTATATTTTTTGTCTCCTCACCCCTTCTTGTGTTTACATATTGCCTTAGGGGGTTCGGGGTGGTGGAGTTTTTTTTGTTTTTTGACCCTCTCCCCTCATATGTGAGTAGTGATCAATCAATTGCCACATTCTTTTAGAATCCGCCGTTTACCCCACAGAATATGTGTTTCCTGCAAACAGACAATGTCATGTTTCATCAACCACAGTTCTGCTGCCACCCGCTGACTTTTCCCACTATTATTCAGCCCGCATACATTGAAAGGCAAATACATACCCGTAGTTAAGTCATTTCACCCCCCATAATTCAAATCAACATTAATCAAACGGATGGCCCTTCTACCTATCATGACAAAAATACAACCCTCCGTATTCCTCATGTTATACATTGATTTTTCCTCCCCAAAAAACCCCATCCCCCATCACCCCACCCTTTGACCCAATTCCATCCTGTGCCCCCTTACCCATCCCCCCTGAGCCCTCCTCTCAACACACCCTTCCCAAAGACGAGGCATTAGGACCATATGTCTCTTGAGATGAGAACCTCCCATGCTACCCTCACATTATCTTACCTACCCAACCCACCAACTTTCACTGATACCACAGTCATTTTTAAATTAAGAAAAAAGAAAATAGATGTCTATCAAAAAAGAAAAAAAACTGAGCCTGGGGCCCCACTACAATTATTGTAAATATTCCTTGGCTTGCACCTCCAATTAAAAAAAACGAGTTTCCTTCTTGTAAACAATCTTTAGCTTTGCTGGGTTCAGCAGAAATGCCTGTGCCCCTTTGCCTTGAAATGGTATGATTAGTTGGCGAAATTCCCACTATTTTGTCACAATTTGGTGCCAAAAGTCGGGTCTAACAAAAAGCTGGGACCCCTTCCCTTCCAATCAGGTTGTGCTACATTGTATACTGCCTAACGGGCCAGGAAGTTAAGCAGATCAAATTAGCCCTGGGTCTAGGAGGGGGCTGCCCTGACCTAACTGATTGCTGTTTGAAAGGGCATCAGTGTACCCTATGAATTTGTTGGTCCCAGTTCCACTGCGATAACTCTGGAAATGCCTCGCTAAAAAGATCCACCACAAATGTTCATACATCCCGCCTCTCATTTCCCTCTGGGATGCCCAAAATTCCACAGGTGGTTCTCTAAGTCATCTAGTTTCTATTGAGTGTCATCCTTATGCACCAACATAGCCGCGGTTATGGATCTCTGAGCTGGAAGTTCATCCTCTAGGGTGAATTTACGAGCCTCTGCTTCATTGATTCTTTCTGCAAATTGTGTGCAGGCTATTGCAATCCTTCTAACAGTGTTCTAGAGTTTCAGACAGCCACCCTGTGTCTTCTGACTCTGCGAGTCTCCGTTCTATGAGCCATTGTGCTTTGATAAATCACGGCCAGTGAGATTGCTTCCGTTTTTTTTAGGAAGGGCTTCCTCCGTGTAATTGGAAGAGGCCCACCACCCAGCGTAAGCACAGCCAAAAATTAATTGTACGAACAATAGTGTGCCTGTATCATCCGGTTGTGCTGCCCTCTCCAGCAATGCCATGGTTCGTTCGCACTGTCATCAGGCCAAAGTCTATATTACCAGTGACATATCCTTACAACTTTGTGCTGCTGAGTTTGCTTCCACTACTGCCCGGTGACTCTCCTTCAGAGTGTAATCTCAGACCCAATTCCATTTCCTCTTCGTGAGTCAGAAGGATCTGACATAGAGAACACTTATTCCCTAGAGTCACTTTCCTTCACTACATCCTGTGTGCTGCCATCATACCTTGCCCCTTGCACTTTGGCCGCCAATGTTCTTCCAGCCTTAGATTTACTTATAGGAGATCTGGGTTGAGCATTCATGATGGGTTCAGTATGCTCAATGTGCCACTTGAAGATATTTACGTGACTTTCAGCCTGAGGGGATGCTGTGCTTTGGTTTCCCTCTAATGCCTCATTAGTGCCTGCATCCCCCTCTATTGTACTCCAATTACAATGACAATTATTAGATTTGTCCGGGGTCCCCTGATCATGCTGAACACACTCTCGTCTAGACTGGGGGTGATCACTTGCCACTTGCCACAGAGAGGTCAGCGCCCTGGAAATGTGGAGAAAACTCTGTTTCCGCTCTAGTACATCGATCTGGGACTTCATTCCCAGTGGGAACAGAGATCCAATACCAATTGTAATTCATAGGGGGTAATTTATCTCATTACATGTCCATGCCATAAACATTATGTAGGCATGACCAGTAGGAAGGTTAAGACCCGAATCACAGAACATCGTAGCACTATTAGATGTGGCAGATCTAGTACAAGGCTTACTGCACACTTCCTAGAGGCAGGGCACACTTCAGAAGATCTGAGGTGGACTGTGATTGAAAAACTCTAATTGGGCAGACATGCGGTGGATGATAATCGAACTTGAAATGAAATGAAATGAAATTCAGGTTTTATATAGCGCATGGCCGCCCGTGAGCGTCCCAGCGCTGGGATTGCAGAACATCTGAAGGTGAAGCCGGAGGGAGACAGGAAAGTTATTGCGGAAAGAGATGCGTTTTAAGGAGCTTGCAAAATTTCATAAGATTGGTCTCAGAACGAAGATGAAATGGCAAAGCGTTCCAAGTGGTGGCCGCTGTAACCGAGAAGCGACGTCCTCCAGTTCGGGCTTTTCTGGTTCGGTGGACTGTGGCCAGATGACCTTGGGCTGAGCGTAGGGGCCTGTTGGGTCTATATGGGAAAATCATATCTTCTAGCATTGAGGGCCCTTGATTTTGCAAAGCTTTATGAGTAGTACAAAGGGCCTTAAATTTGACCCTTTCGCGGATCGGCAGCCAATGCAGTGCCTTAAGGGCGGGTTTGGCTGAGACTCTACGGGAGGTCCCTGTAAGAATCCTTGCAGGAGCATTCTGTGTTCTTTGAAGAATGTTGATCGTGGATTCTGGGGCAGCCAGAAAGAGGGCATTGCAATAGTCCAGTCTTGATAAGACTAGACCTTGAACGAGCAATTTCTGTGAAGGTCCCGGAAGTAATGGGAGGATCTTTCTGGTGGAAAGCAGTAGCCCCACACATATACCAGCTGTTTTTTTTGCTTGCGTTTTCAGGGATAGGTCCTGTTCAAGCCAAAAACCCAGACTTTTTAATTCAGTCTTGGGTTGTGGGAGGGGGCCTAAGCATACTGGCCACATGGCGGGGGGAAGAGAAGGTATTTTATTTCCCAGCAGCATGAGCTCAGTTTTCGAGCCATTGAGCTTGAGCCTTGAGGTGGACATCCAAGCATAAATTCCTTCTAAACAGTCATGGAGATTTTTGAGCTTGTCCTCTTCCAGTGAGAATGATACGATCATTTGGGTGTCGTCAGCATATGTGACGGCTTTTATCCCAAAAGGGGAGACCACATCTTCCAGGGGGGCCATGTATGTGTTAAAAAGTGTAGGGCTCAATGAGGAGCCCTGAGGGACCCCACACTGGAGAGGGAGAATGTCGGATCGCACATTCCCTTCGCAGACCTGGAATGTTCTGTCTTGTAGAAACGAAGAGAGCCAGCCAAGGGCTGTGCCCCTTACTCCCAAACTGAAGAGGCGCTCAATGAGAGTTTTGTGATCCACCGTATCGAATGCAGCGCTTAGATCCAGGAGGATCAGTAACACTGATCCTCCCGAATCCAAGATGCATCTGGCCTCTTCGACCACTTTCAGAAGGGCTGTCTCCGTCCCTTGACCTGGCCGGAAGCCTGTCTGAGTGGGACGAAGAAGATTGTTGGTTTCAAGGAAAGCAGACAATTGCCGGTTGACCACCTTCTCAGCAATCTTACTTAATCCAGGTAGGAGGGAAATTGGGCGGAGGTTGGTCAGATCCGCAGGGTCCATACCTGTTTTTTTCTGTAGAGCTTTGACAATGGCGTGTTTCCATTTAGGGGGGACCACTCCTTGGTTAAGAGAGGCATTAATGAGGTTGGTGGCCAGATGCGAGATGGTGGGTCCGACTTGTTTGAGGATACGAATAGGTGCTGGATCATTAGGGGAACCACTTTTCAAGTCTGAGAGGACTTTCAGAAAGTCGTCATTAGACAGTTGGTTAAAACTGTCTAGAGTTGGACCAGGGACGCAGGCTGATGGGGCGGCCCGGGGATTATCATCGTTTGGAGGTGGAAGTGACTGTAGGATATTGATGATTTTATTTTGAAAAAAACAAGCTATTTGATTGCATCTGGCAACTGTGGGTTGTTGGTTTGAGGGGGGGTTGGGTATAGTAAGGAGCTCTTTGACTATTTTATAAGTCTCACGAGAAGAATTAGAGGCAGCTTTGATTTTTTTTATTAACTTTACTGCTGCTTGAACAGAAGTGGGTCTATCGGCTCAGGAGCCATATTGTGGGTCTCAATGACGATATACCTTGGCCGGCTCTAGCTAGATAGTTTTCTGTTCCCCCGTTTGTTGAACTACATCACAGGTCTAAGAGTGTCTGTATTTATGTGATCACTAAGAGGGATTGTGATTATTAGCTAGGAGAGATAGTGTTAGCCCTGTTCCTGCATTACAATCGTATGGGCTCTTTATCTTATTCTTTTGTCCCTTGTGGAGTGTTACTCATCTCTGGTTTGGCCTATTTTTCTCCTTCCTTCTCTCTTTCCTTTCCCCCACTATCGGCAAACACACCTCTGTGTTATCAAGACTGTGGGATGTGTTCTTTCTCTGCCGGAATACCTTTGTGTGACTTGCGGAGGACACCACTTGTCTATGCGCCTCTCCATAACGCCCGCTTCAGGGGGTCTTGTCTGCTACACGAACCGGGGCTTTCTAGGCCCTGTGGAGGATGATGTACGTGTGTTATTGTGAACATGATGCTGATTGTGCATTTAGAACTGGGGCAGTGAGGTTTGCGTTCAAGAACGGACTCCATTTCCCATCAGTCCCCAACGTGCTGACGCATTGACGTTGTCGCTTCATGACATACTGATGTTTTTGACGTCGTTGCGCCATGACGGCCTTGTGAGGGTTGGAGTGCCTAGGCAATTCACTTTAAAAATGGAGCCGCCAGACTCTATGTATACTGCGCAGCGATCCGGAAGCAGGCACACTTGGAGGGGACTTCCTTTGGAACAGTAAGGAGGATTGGTGTGCGGGCGGAAAGGGGGACTCAAACTTGACTGCTCTTGGAAACAGGGTGCTACGTACGATTTTCGACGGCCAATATTTGCATAGTTAGATTTGTTTGAAGGCACTAAACAGGTCTCTAACATCCATTTGTGTCACAGAGAGTTGCTCTATGTTTTCTTCTTCCGTTTTTAATCTGTGTTAATTTCCTTTGACTTGAACCCAGGTTGTGTTCTCTGGAATCCTTTCTGCCGGGCGCCATTTCGAGTTTAAATCATTAATAAACTCGGTGAGTACGCCGTATGGGTCAAGTACAGATGGCTGTGTTTTTTATTAGTCTAGATGCATGCCTCTTTAATGAGATGTACGGGATGAAGGGGTGTATCTCCAGGGGGGGGTGGTAACCTCTGTTGCAGCAATATATTTCATTTAATATTCTATTTGGTATAGTATTGAAAGGGTTTTTGATGTTATTAACCACCCATGGGGTTTATTTAATTAAATTTCCCATGAACTATGTTTTGAAGGGGCACATTGTAGACACACTACAGTTGGACACCTTATATGGGGTCCATGAACGAGCATCACACATGTAAGCATACGATCTATTGTACTTTCTTTCAGTAGAAGCAAGCAGAATATTGAGACTGGAGGGGTACAGAGACATATATAAGAAGTACTTATTATTCTAGTTAATTTTATCCCTACCAAGAGCAAAAAAAATGGCAAGAGTTAGTAGATGTTGGTAAAGTTAAAAAAGCAAAATAATATTCATAATAAAGATGTATATGTTTTTCAAAATATAGCACATATTGAGGATGACACATCAACATCAAGACGTCATATGGAAAAGGTGGATAGATTGAGATAAGAAGAAATATATGAACACTACAGTATCATCTGCATTCTAAAGAGGTTATTGACGTTGCTATTAATCTCTTTCAAAGGAAAAAAGAAGGAGCTCACTTGAGTGTGTGGGAGAAAAGTTTAGAAGCTCACTGTCCTCCTATCTGTTTCGTATTGGAGTAGGTGGTAGATATGATGACCAGCAACTGAGTACAGATCTACTTGACGACCTTCATAGGATCCTATATTTTGCCTCTATATTCCCTATATATTACATCTACTATTTGAGAGTGACTTGTCAGGACTGTCTTATGCAATAATCCACATTCTCAAGATAGGAGTGAATCTACAAAATCTCTCAGCAAGGGAATTTTTTGAGAAAGTTCTAGGAAAAAAGCAAAAACCCTGGAATATAACTTGATTGATTTAATGGCGTATCAATATGGTACCAACGAGCATTGGTATAGTATTCATAGTGAGCTGAAATGCATGTTGAGAAAACTAGGAGCAGCTCTTTGTTATTTTAACAATCAGTTGTGCCGAGTATGCATGGGACGACCAGCTTGAATTCGTGCAAAAAGCAAACTCAAGCATAAAAGACATCAATCAATCTGAAGATATCCCGAGAACTTTGCTTGTTGGACCCTGCAAGCGTTTGCAGATATTGTAACCTCAGGTTTTAAGCATTGATGACTTTCATCTGCAAT
This sequence comes from Lissotriton vulgaris, assembly GCF_964263255.1. Taxonomy (NCBI): domain Eukaryota; kingdom Metazoa; phylum Chordata; class Amphibia; order Caudata; family Salamandridae; genus Lissotriton; species Lissotriton vulgaris. The sequence goes on from NW_028245664.1 coordinate 80,124, forward strand.
CAAACGAATCCTCCTCTTGGTGAAATGACTGATTTCTTTTAGCGCAAAGAATATCAAGCCAGGGGTTTTTCACATATTCACATGCTGTATGGTTAAAAGATGCCCCGAAATTTGGTACACACACTGATGAGTCTATCTTGTCTTACATACAACAGCATGTAACATGCGTCATCCCAAAAGACCCTGCTGATGATGGCTTAAGAGAACAAGTTCTATGATTTCAAACTCATAGATGTGGTAAATACGTTCATTGAAAATAAAGATGCAAAGGAAACTTTTACAGACAATCTGGCAGATGCATCAACCTAAATAGCTCCCGGTAAAATAGCGAATCGGTAAAATAGGCCATTACGAACACAAAACCTGAAATCCCAATTAATCAACCCCAATACCGAAAAAATGAAAGAATCGCAAAAAAAATCCAGTGGTAAATTACTGCATCGCAAAATAGCGATTCGGTAATACAGAGAAAAACATTAGTTCCCGGAAATATCGAATCACTATTAAAAAGTCACTACGAAATGCATCAAAAATCGCAAATAACGAAAATGCACAAAATTGCTATTTAGCATGAGCAAAATAATCTCAACCAGTAGGTAAAGTTGGTTGAAGGAAAAAAAAAATTCAGACAGGTATATACAATCATGAACCCTTCAAATATGCCTCTGGAGACCCTGTATGTCTCCCAAAATGGCTGCCCTCTACGTGCTTGCTAGGAGGATAAGAATCAATGCTGCAGCACAGCGCAGGAGGAGAATCGAGGAGAGGGTATTCAGGGTGCGCATCACATTGCTGGGCCAGACTGAGGAACTCATCTATGACAAGTACAGATTGAATCGTGCAATGATCATGCCCCTTATTGCTGACCTAGAACCACTACTACAGCACTAGACCCATAGCACCAATGCCATCCCTGCCCACGTCCATGTCCTATGCAGCCTGCACCTGCTGGCTTCTGGAAGTTTTCAGGGGGTTGTAGCAATAGCCGGAGGCATGTCGCAAAGCGCACGTTCACGCTTCTTCCACAAATTCCTAGATGCCATGCTGATATTGATTCATACCCACATCACCTTCCCCACAACCCCACAGCAGTTGAACCGCACCAAACAGGATTTCTACCAGGTGGCACAATTTCCCCATGTTATAGGATGCGTTGAATGCATGCATGTCCCCATCTGTCTCCCCTCAACCAACGAATACATATTCCGCAACCGGAAGTCCTATCACTCCAGTAATGTGCAGGTCGTGTGCAATGCCAAACACATCATAACGGACATTGTAGCACAATTTCCAGGAAGCACACACGACGCATACATATTCCGACAAAGTGGCATCCACAGGCGTCTGCTCAAGGGTGAATTTGGCGAGGGACACCTACTAGGTACATACTTATGCCTAATCATTAACTCCATCCTCACATATGTAATTGTATTCATGCCGCTAACCCTTTGCTCCCCACCCTGCAGGTGAGAGTGCATATGCCTTGCGTGATTATCTCCTCACTCCCTACCTCAACCCAGCAACACCTCAGGAGCAGCGCTACAACACAGCACATATCAGTACCAGGAATGTGGTAGAGCGAACCTTTGGCATCCTCAAGAGTCGCTTCCGGATCCTACACAAGACAGGAGGTGCCTTGCAGTATGACCCGGTAACCTGCTGCCGGATAATAGGGGTGTGTGCCATGCTGCACAACATTGCCACAAGAAGGGGATACCAATAGAGAGATGACAACTTTCGTGCACAGCAACCCCCCCCCCCCCACAACACCAACAGGCACACATGCCTAACACAGCTGATGGTCAAAGGAGGCGGACATACATCACACAACATCACTTCAGAGACAGGTAAGAATGAGCCATCACTACATAATCTGGTGTGCAAATGTGTAATACACATGAGCACTTGTCAGGTGAATATGAATGATACGTCTACATGACGCAGACTCAAAACATTGTTAAGGATTCATATCCGTTGTCATCACTGGAGTATCTTGAAGTAATTTAGGTGGCCCATAGTTAGATCACCATGGCCAAATACCCGGTAGCACATGGCTATTTGCGCCTTCCACGTACCCCCAGCCTCCTGTCGCTTGACTCCTCCACAACACCACAATGTGTGTCAGTGGCTGTGGAGCTGCGCGAACTGTGCCTCCTATCGCTGGGATCCGGCACAGAGACACTGCTGACGCTTGATGCTGCCTCACTCCCCTCCTCCACTCCCAAATTGCTGGCACTAAAAGTCCCAGACTGCAGATGCTCCACTGCAGGGGTCACTTGGCCCAAGGCCTTGGCCACAGCACCACAGTAATGGCCCAGGTCGACCTGCAGTGACACAGATCTCCGTGAAAGTACAGCTGTGCTGTTGCAGAGCTTTGTGATGGCACTAATGGATGCATTGGAACGGAGCAAGTTCTGGCGATGCCTCCTGCACTTGCTGTGTTGCCCTGCTAGGGCTGCACGGGTTACCTCCTGTAGGCACAGTTTGATGTCTCTGTTACCCTCAGCAACGGCTGTGGTCATTTCATGCACAGCGTCTGTCATCGTGCCCATTTTGCTAGCCAATTTTGCCATGTTAATGTTAATTGCTCCTATGTGTCACCCCTGCAGATGCTGAACACACAACATCCGTGACTAAACCACACTGTAGCCGTGTGTTGTCTCTTCAGATCCCTCTGCAATTCTTCCCAGGGGCCTGCCCCACTGTCTCACTCAGACACGTGCTGGTGTTTGAGCTGGCGGAGTGACAATTGACTGTTGTGGGACATTTGTGGCTGCTGGCCTCTGCTCCATCTCCATTACCTGCAGGGAGGGGACAATGGCCCTGCAGCTTGGTGGTGTTGTCCACGATGGTGGTGGTGGTGATGGTGTTGGTGGTGGTATTGGTGGTGATGTGGCATGACGTCCCTGCGGAGTTTCTATATCAGTCCCTGCCGGTGTTTCTGATATGATGAAGTGTCCGCTTTCATCAGAGTCCAGGGGTGATGCATCTGTGTGTGAAACAGTGCATTGTTATAATTTCGTCTAAATATATATGTTTTGCATTCTTTCACCATCATAAATGACATATTAGGAGAGACTTTTGGCCCTGTGCAGCTGTTCTCATTTCTTTAACATTGGGGATCATAGATGCACACTTGGATGACATAACTACAACTCCCATGATGCAACACTTTGGTGAGGGCATATGCGTTAGGCATTTCTACCTGTGCACTGTGATTGGCCTGGGGGGATGGGCAGACAACACACTGCATATCAGCACTGGCATGCATCTTACCTTGTTCTACTGGCGCAGCGCCGGAAGTGTCCAATTGGGTGACCCCATGACTGCCTCAGGCTCAATTGTACCCTCAATGAGGTCCTCAAGGGCAGTGTTGGGTGTTACTGTGGATGTCACCCTCCTGTGCCAGCTGCATCCCTCACCCTTTCAGCAATCCATCTCTTCTTTAGGTCGTCTATGCTGCGTTGGGTGACTACAACAGCATTAACCCTCTCCTTGATGCGCAGCCAGATCTTGTGCTTCTCAGCCTCAGGCACCTTTAGTGACAGCTTACCAAACAGCCTGTCATGCTTGCTGCTCACCCCCTCGATCAAAAGTTCCAGTTCTTTGTCAAAAAACTTCCTCTTCCTCTTTCTGGGCGTGTCTGTGTTTTGGCGTGCATCTTTCTCCATCCTGGAATGCAGTGGTATAGCTGGTTTGTGGGATCAGTGTTTTTCTACTCATCTCCTGTGCTCTGCCTCCTCCACTGAGCTCCTCAGGGCACTGAATGAAGCATGGGCTGGAAGACTTTCTGGTTGTGATGTCATCAACCTGCTTCCGAAGCGACTATTTTTTGGCGAATTCGCTAATACCGAACTCGCAAATACCGATTCGGTATTTGTTAATTTGGTATTCGCTATTCTTTATTTTGGACTCTAGCTATTGTGGTTTCGGTATATTTTAATGATTTTTAGCAATTCGGTAAAAAATACCGAATCTGTTGATGCATCACGGAAAACGAATCCTTATTTGCGATTCCTTATTTATCGCAAATAAGGACTAGTTTTACCGATTTTTGATGCATATGCCCAAATGTTGTTTTGAATTCCCACAACATGTCATTTGTGAAGAAAAAGTAAACAGCTTTTTGTCTGAATTCAGACATATGCTAGCATGAAAATCACAAAAAATACAATCTCAGAAGAACACAGGGTTTAAATGACTACAATCGAGTTATTTTGAAGATGTGGAAGGCAAATATGAATTCACATTTTGTTGCAGATGACTCTATTGCTGTTGCTCAGTACGTGACTTCATATATAACAAAATCAGAGAAAACAGTAATGAAAGAAATGTGGGAGGAGATTTCTGCATACATTTTTCTTACATACAAAAATTGTGTTGTTTCAGCTTGAAGATGCTTACCCACAGAGAAGTAGGTTCCTATGAGTGTATGGGCAGTTTGGGCTTGGCTAGTTTATTCTCAAAGCCAATGGGAACTGAATG
>NW_028245665.1:0-11074 GCF_964263255.1 Lissotriton vulgaris
TGGTGCATGCCACCAAGGTTTTTTACTATCTCGGCTGCTTCATATAACAGCAAAGTTTGCTGTCACCAAAGCGTTCTTCATTTGAAAAAGTGCTCTGCATGTGGTGTTTGTGTAGCACAAAGCTATCGGGTCCACGGCAGGCACAGAGTCAACGAGTGATGGGTGAGGCAGCTGGATAGTGGATTGTTACTGCATTGTGATCGAAGAGCCTGAAAGCAGCAGCATGTGTGCTAATTCCACAGCAGCTTCTCCTCTATGACAGGTAGAGCAGGTGCAGGCCCAGATAAGACAGAAATAATAATTTTATAGCCCAGAAGTATTTTGAGATAAAGAACTGGGTAGTAGGACAATGGCTTCCAATAACACAGCACTGAGCCCCCCACCTCAGCCAATCTTTAATGATTGTTTGAAGAGCAGAGCAACAGGAAGGTGTGCTAAATGACGACCAAAAGCCTTTCGCCAGCTACAATTAAATATTTATGAGAGAACGAGATGCAAACATACCTCCATTCTGCACATCCTGGGACTAGACTGTTGGAAAGCGATCAATGGCAAATGAGACAGGTTTGGAGGCGAGAAAAACACTGAAACATCACCTGAAAGAGCAAATTCAAAAAAGAAAGTTAGAGGAAGATAGTTAGATATCAGAAATGGTAATAGGGACAACTGTGGGGAACGGGTCAATAGGGACAAGCAAGAGAAGGAAATACACTCAACATTCTTTGGATAAACACTGGCCCTGTGAATTTTAACAGAGCAAAAAAAAGTAAACACTGTTTTACAATTTTGTAAAATACAAAAAAAACACAATTTAGGACACAGACACTGAAAAAATTAAAAGCCTATGCATCTTGTTTTCAATGAACATTATCAGAGAAGAGGACTTGCTGCATGCACGGGAGGATTAACATCGAGACCTAGTGTGCCATGACGTTGCACCAGGTGCAGTTTTCTGTAGTCTTGCATTCCAATTGGCTCTGGGAAATGCAGTCTTTTTATAACAGTGTTTAACTTGGATGCTGATAAAGCTAGGGATGAAATGCATAATAGTCGGGACTTTCTGAATCTTTATACATAGGAAAATCTAAATTTTGAGCATGCATACAACACATAATGTGAAGTGCGCACTTGGATTAGAACAAAATATGGAAGACACGAAAAGAAGTGGAGAAGAGCAAAAGGGAAAGGGAGAGAAAGAAGCTAATTGGACGCAGGATGAGGCAGGGATGTCCCCTTTCACCCATACTCTTCCTGGTAGCACCAGAGCACCTCACACTCACTCTGATATTAGCAGGCAGAATGGATGGCAAATATATATCCCGACTATCATTCGTATCCTCCTAACGCCTCTCCTCGCTGGAATACATCGGCTAGCGTAAATGCGAGAGCTCGAAGGGTTGACTATCTGGTAAAAAATACTGCAACCACAACCAGTTATTACTGATTCTGGACTGGGCGTTGTCCAGACCGCACACTACGACATGGAAGATCAATACTGCAATGCTGGATGACCCAGTCTTCAGATCTACCCAAAGGAACGCGATCAGTAATTACTTTAGGGAGAATACGGGTACGACTTCGACACTAGCGGAGTGGGAGGCATTCAAACTAGTGGTACGTGGTCAGAGCATCTCAGCAGTAGTAGGGAACTGGGCCCAGCCTCACACTGCGGTCGACACTAGGAGCAGCTCTCAAGGAGACTGGTTCTACTGACAGAGGGAGAACAGGTGCCGCATGACAGACTGAGAGCAGAAAGGGAAAAACTCCTCAAATTAGAGGAGCGATCCAGGCATACGAGAATCGAGCATATATCACCAGAGCACTTATAGCCTGATAAAACCGGCAGATACTAGTGTGGCTGGCCAATCCTGATAGACAGGGTTCCCAAATACTGCAGATGCAAAACAAGGGGAGGGTTACCTTGTTTACAGGTATGCCAAGATTAATACAGCCTTTGCTGTCTATTATTCTAACTTCTATGGGTGCTCTGATGTGGCCCCCTCTGTCAGCAAGTACGAAGCAAATGTCACCGGCAGTGGCTGCATCCTTAGGAGGTGAAATCACAAACCAGGAAGTGACGGGAGCGATTAAAGCCCTGGGCAAGGTATCAGGCTCTAATGGCTTACCCACGGGATTTTATGCATCGTATGTAGACACGCTTACCCCAATCTTGACTACATTGTATAATGCAGCAAGAGCAGCGGGGGGCTCCCACCAACGATGGAAGAGTCCCTGTTTGTTCCCCTCCACAAAAAGGGTAGAGTGATAAGGTACCATCCTGTAGAGCCCTCTTCATATTAAATGTGAATTATGAAATACTTAATAAAATGTTAGTGACTGGGCAACCATCTAGGTGATCTTATTCACATAACTTATGCGGGTTTTTTACCTGTATGATCCCTAATATTCACCAAATGCTCCATACCCCATTAGTGGACCATGAAGCACTAGCGATCCGCACTGCCATAGAGAAATCTTCTGCTCTGGGTCTTTTTTCACATTACACTGGTGAGCATGGGACGGGAAAGGGGCTACCTAACCTGGGCACGTCAGCTAAATTCATCCTCGATGTCTTGGGTCTGAGCCAGGGGTGTGATATCAACACCCTGTAGGATGGGGCATAGCAACCAACAGTGTTGCCCGCTGTCGCCATCTATATCTCCCTATATAGGGATGAACTATATGTGTACCAGCGAGGGGTATGCAACGATGCGGTGGGTGCATTTAGAAATTTGTATAATTTTAGCCAGATGTCGCGAGTCCGGGTGAATTGGGATAAGTCAAATGCATTCCCAATATGTGCTCCGACGGTGGGTGCTATTCTGCCAATGGTAGGATAGGATCTCCGCTGGGAACCAGTCACATTTCGCAACCAGGGCGTTTGCATTTACAACACCTTGGCCGATCTCCATGAGGGTAATCTTTGACTGGCATGGACTTTCATAAATTTCTGGCTAACACTTCCTGTATCCGTCGTGGGAAAATCATACCGTTGAAAATAGTTTTCCTTGCCCATCTCTTGTATTACTTTGCAGCTCGGACAATTTGGCTCCCAGAATCCATCTTTCGGGAGATGGACAACCTATTGATATACCTCATGTGGCGCATGGGACGTTGTAGACCGGCATTAACCAAACTGTGGCTCCCCACTCATGGAGGTGGGCTGGTGTTCCCTGACCTGGAGCTTAATTACCTGGCAACACAACAGAAATGGGCAGCTTACTGGAGATACTGTCGATGGGGTGGGAAGGGGAATACATTTTCTCCCCACACATACCACGCTATTGGCCACATTGATTAGTCCCTACGCAAAGGACACCCCGTTGGCATTATTTCAACTCCCACATGAGGGATATTGGTCTGGGTTAAGGGAAAGAAGGGATATGAAAGTGCTAGGGAACTGGGCATGAGGATGGAAAACTAAGAGTCTTTGTGGGTCTCATAGACAAATAAACTCTACCTTCACATCACTTTTTACTGTACAGGGCAGTGGGGGCAAACGTGGAGGGCATGAGGGAGGACAGGCAAAAAACCCCAGAGCAGAAACCTAGAAACCATTTGCACCATCACCGGGCCAACACTTGGGATTACTCTCTTATACAGAGCGCTTACAACACAGACACAAAACGCATTGCACAAACTACGAGACCAATGGTCTCGCCCAGGCACTATCAGATGAGGACTGGCACAAAAGTCTATGATATATGCCCGGCATATCTCACAAGCCCGGTTCCAACTAATCCCGGTATATCTCCACAAGGTATATTTAACTCCCAAGCGCATTAATCTGATGTTCCCAGGAACACAGGCGACATGCTCTTGATGCCAAGAAGTTGGGATGGATTTCTATCACGTAGTGTGGGTATATGTGACCCTTGCCCTTTATCGGCAAACAGTGATAAGTTACATTAATGCTGCAACAGGGCATAACATAGTCAAATCCAATTCCTCAGTGGCTTGCCTCCTAGGCGTATTTCCTAAACCTAAAGCCAATAAGATTTTTTCAAGATTTGCAGATCTAGCCCTGGCTCTTGCACGATGCTAGATAACCCTCTTTTGGAACCCTTCAGGGCACCCACCTTCCAAGAGTGGGGAAATGAACTAATCAAATGGGCCACATGCGAGGAAACAATACTAAAAGCCGAAGTACAGAAGGGGCTGAGGAGTCCAGACCACACAGGCATGGGAATTGATTCTTCAAGATTGTCCCCATATAGATGATACAGCTGATTACTCCTGCTGTTGGACGATGACTCCACTGAGGAGGAATAGTTCCTCTCACCCCTGGCCTTTCAGATGTAGTGGTGTATGGCGTTTTAGATTCCGAATGGATTTTCCCTATTCATGCCCTTATATAGGTACAATTCTCGTTGCCTTTATATAGGCATAAGAAATCCAGCCCTTATTTAGGCATAGCCCATGCTACCCAAATACAGGTATGGCTACTTCCATTCATTCACCAAACGTCACAACGATTTCTTGGAAAACCAGCTTAAGCCGTTAGGGACTTTCCCTTGCTTGAATATTAATTTCTCCAAGAACTCAGTTACTTTACAATGAACAACTATTCCCCAGGGGTTCATTCATGACGTTCATATGCCCGACTTTACGTCAACTATGGCATTCCTAAACACCTTCAAGCTATACATATACCTTCACTTGCTATAGCAAGATACGGTGGTTCGGAGCAGTTCGAAGACCTACTTGCCCGACGCAGCTCGCCACAGCAAGTGCCGAAGGAAGCCGACTCTCCAGCTGACACACTGATCAGGTAGCTGCCCTTCTCTGCCGAGAATCCAGCTCCAGTGTTTCCGGCTTCCCTTCCAGGGTGTTGGGAAATCGAGTCCCGAGACAGAGATACCAGACCTCCTTCATTCTAAAAAGGTATGGAGCTGATTAGAACCTAGAGAAACCTTTGGTAGATTCTTGGCAAAACTAAACCTATGCAAAGACCATACTTACTTCCTCCCGTGTACTAGACTTAAGTTAGGTACATTGGGGTAGGTGTATTTTAGAAGCACCAGTTGAGTATTTTAGTCTATGTTATTTATGTATGTATTTTTATATGGCTTAGAAACCATACAATGCTCTTACAGTATTATTTCATATTACTGTTTACGCTGTATGCATTATACTTTGCATTCTGTCTAACAATTGTAGCAGTTCACCTCTCTTGCATGTAAAAGAAGACTGTTCAATAAACCTTTTTATTGAAAACGCCTGTCTCTCTATTTCTCTGCAACTCTGTAGAAACGAACTAAGCATGCACGATTGACTTAGTAAAATAGTTATCTATTGTTTCCACGACTCTGAGAGATATGTTCTTATTTTTGGGAAACAAAGTTGTCATGTTTTATGCGATTGTCAGAAACTAATCCCTTCTTGTTTCTTTGAGAAAGTTTCTAGTGACCTCTGAGCTAGCTGGCACTCACTATTAAGTTTCGGATATTCAATAGAGACCTATTGACTTAAGTCCTACAGCAAATCTATAGGATATATTATTCCAATGCGCAGAGCCTATTGGGAATATAGGAACTACACTACATGGTTTGACCAGGTCGATGGACACAAACCTGTTCTCCTTTTTTCCAGCAAGGGGCGGCAGTAATACTGTTCTTGATCCCTGGATTGCTAGCACAGGTACTGGTTGTCTGTAAGAAAGCCCAAATTCCTTCATGTCCGCGTCTTTTCTCTGACTAGATCCCTAGTATATTCGATAGAGACCTATTGACTTAAGTCCTAAGTCAAATCTATAGGATATATTATTCCAATGGGCAGAGCCTATTGAGAATATAGGAACTACACTACATGGCGCCCAACGTTTGGTAAGGCACTAATTTAACGCTAGATACTAAAGTAACTCAGTCGTGCTTTTCACAGAGACCCCTTTTTCCCGTAAAATACTCCAATAGACGTCTGGAGTGGGTAAAAGAATGATATTCGCCATAGCTGAGTAGGACGAAAAATACTATGTATTAGTTTTTGGTTTGTTCAAAGTTGAAGGATACAGTGTTCCAAACTATTGTGCACCTTCTCTTTGTTTCCTTGAAAGTTGCTTTGCACACTTTCAGTCAACAAAATGGCGATGAGGAACTTCCCGGGCCAGTGGAACTGCAGTTGATGCAGCTATTAACATTTCAGATTTACAAGAAAGAGGCGAGGATGCTATAAACATTCCAGAAAATTTAAGGAAAGCCATCACTATAAAACTTATACAAAATGGCCTATCAGCAAGAGGTGGTAGGGTAGTTTTTGTGATAGAGGCACATGAATATCACCAGACAGAGGTATTCTATTCATGGATAGTCTTCCTTGAATCATATCCAGTAACAAAAGTGTTTCACTTCTACAAAGAAGATGAACCACCAGAGGAATACAGTCCTTTTGAGGATATTGAAATTCCACTAACTTACCGGGAGCATGCACTCTGGTTTAAAGGCGCCCTAAAACATATAAATCACATTACCAGGCTCGGTCCACTAGGTAGACCAGGAGCAATATGGCCAATATTAGCCAGCTACACACCACATCCTGAAATTAATATAATGAAAGATGCGGAACTACGAGCTCAACTAAATGCATGTCATGCGGACTTTCACAGTCCAACCAGCAATACTGACTCCATCAACAACGCCCCCACGAGGGGAACACAAATAAAATTATACCACAGACTTTACACTCAGTCGTTGGTAAATTACCCGCAAAACGGGAACAAATTCCATTCTGGATAGTACAAAAAATTACTCAAATCGAGGCAGTATTTCGTAATATTGCCCTTCATGAGAAACACAGAATTCTAACAATCTGTTTAACAATGGGAATTGCACCACACCGGTAGGACTGCGACACTTGGGGTACAGTATTTGCTGCAATCTACACCAAAGCGCATGGTGTTACGTCTATGGCGGTAATACCAGCTGTTCTGATACAGATTCAAAATGAATACGGGGCAGAGCCTGCTTTAAATCTAGGTATGAAATTACTGAAATATTTCAAACAGGTCTCAACAATAATATTAGCTAATATTAAAGGTGAAGTAGCATCCGTTGCGATCCGCCAAAAGTTAAGGGAATTTGATGTAACTGAGCAACCAAAAGAACTGGGCAGAATAATTGAACAATTCAATGAAGAATTAGGCAGGGACAGCTTGGGTGGGAAACCAGTTAAACCCCAAATGTCAGAAGGTCATGAAAAGGTCTTTATTAAAAACACTCCTACTTCTCCTAAAAAGAAGTGGGAAAATAGCAAACAAACTTCTAAAGAGAAGCGTTCTCAATCCTGAGGTAGATCTCCTCAAAAGTCTTCATTGGTTACCTGTTGCCAACCGAATTCTGTTTAAAATTCTGGTCCTGGCCTATCGTGCTATCCATCAGTTGGGTCCAGTATATCTGCGGAATAGATTCGCTCTTTATGCTCCTAATCGGGCTCTCCGCTCCGCCAACCTGTGTCAGATGGTTCAGCCCAAGTTCAAGCTTTCAAGAACAGGAGGCAAGTCCATTTCTGTCAAGGCAGCCAGAGCATGGAATGCTCTTCCCCTGGCCCTTCGTACTGCTCCCTCACTTTCTCAGTTTAAGAAGGGACTCAAAACCCATCTGTTTAATATCACTTTGTAATCTCTCTGTATGTTATGTTGGCTGCTCCTTTTTCTTTTTTTTACTCACCGCGCCAGGATACTCTTGAGTAATAGAGCGCGTAATAAAAGGTTTTATAACATAACATAACATAACAAAAGGAGCCCTTTGAAAGGAGGTATACCTCAGGAATAGGGATAATTTGAGAAAACCTGATAGATATCAAGATACTGATACACGTTCCTCTCGTACCTTTCAGACTTCGTCACAGAAATCCGAAAGAAGAGCACGGTCAAATAACAAGGAAGAACGCGTGAAGTCCAAAGACGATCAACACGTTCAGAAAAATAAGAAACCTCAATTCACCAAAAAGAAGGTAGCAGGTCAAAAAATCAGACATGCAGAGGATCTTGAGGACACAACTCAAGAACGGGGAATGGGCTCAAACGATGTTGGATCATCTGGAGACAGTGGACTTTAATGAATTAATTAAAGTTGAAACTGCAGATACCAGGGTTAGTTGTCCACATAAGTTATATGAAGTAACACTCCGGATGGAGGGGGACATACCAAGAAAAGTGAGAGCACTCTTTTGGGAGCGACTTTCTAAGGGTTATGACATTCTTCTTGCTGAACAAGACTGGCCACCTGAATTTGTCAGGGAGTGCCCACATGGCGTAGAAATAATTATGCCAGCTTTCTCCGACCACATTCCGATTCATTAAAAATATACTTATGCCAGGAAATGGGCAGTGGCCCAAGCTCCTGCATTATATAAAAATTATGTAGGATGGGATGAGGATTCTCCTCACCATAAAATCCAGTTAAAAAATCAACCAACCGTAGAAAGGCAGGACCCAGTTAAGCAAGAAGCTAAAAAACAGGTCAGGGAGATATTAGATGAACTTGAATACCAAGGGGTGATTGAAACATGCAGCTCGTCCATGAACAATCCTTTGTTTCCTGTCTCCAAACCAGACAATACATATTGTCTAGTATTGGATTATAGACACTTAGGGGGTCATTAGGATGGCGGGCGGACTTTGCCCGCCCGCCATTCTAGCGGGGTTCGGGACCGCCCGCCATAAGGGCAGGGGTCCTGGGGGTGGTATTAGGATGTGCCCGCCACAGTGGTGGGCACATCCTGTATTTTTAGCATTGTGGCGGGCGGTGCTCTCTGCACCGTCCGCCACAAAGCTAAAAATGCTTTACATCATTTGCATTTACAAAGCGGCAGGCACCGCGCGGTGCCTGCCGCTTTGTGAATGCAAATGAAGGGGGGTACCACAGGTACCCCCCCGTGCTCACCCCCCTACTCACCTTCACTCTGGGGGCCCGCACGAGGCCCCCAGAGTGGCGGTGTCTGATAGACACCGCCACCACATTATTCCTTTTCCGCCCCAGCCGCAAGGCGACCGGGGCGGAAAAGCGGCAGACGGTCTTTCCGTCCGCCGAGGTCCCCCCGCCGTACTAATATGGCGGGGGGGGGAAACGAGAGATGATGGTGGGCGGATTGCCCCCGCCAGGCTGGCGGGGGCAATTCGCCCACCATCATAATGGGCCCCTTAAACTCTTGTAGCACAACATTTGCAGTACAAAATGCACATAATGCAGCATTAATGAATAACATTGTGCATAAAAAGTATAAAACCACATTAGATATTTCTAACGGTTTCTTCTGTCAAAACATTGCACCAGAAAGTAGGTATTTGACCGCTTTCTCAATTATGGGGACACAGAGTCACTTCTATCGTCTCCCTCAAGGACTCAAGAATAGTCCTGGGTTATTTTGAGCTAGAGTAACAGAGTTACTACAAACCTATGATGATGAGGCATAATCATTTGTCGATTACATCTATCTAACAGACGATGACTTGGATAGGCACTTGAACAGGGTGAACACCATAATACTTGGCTTCGTCTCTGAAGGGTATAAATTCAATTTTAAGAAATCGAGAATTGCCCACCTCAACGTCCTTTTTTGAGGATACGAGTTATCGAGTGAAGGCAAAAGCCTGGCAGCAAACTTTCTAGAGAAATGTGCGCTGCTCCAACCTCCAAAAACGCTGAAAAACTTACAGTCGATTCTAGGTTTCCTGAACGTCAGAAGAACATACATTCTGAACTAAGCAGAAAGGGTTAAACCTCTCTATGAATTAATCAAACCTGATTTTAAAACAGTTAATTGGACACAAAAACACACAGAAATTTTTGCGTTCATTGCAAACAGGCATGTTAGCAACTCCATCGCCGACCTCGCCAGCACCCATGCACTCGCCTCCACTGACTACGTCCTCCTCGGGGGACTGAACTTCCACCTCAAGAACAACAACAACGCCAACTCCGCCACCCTGATCGACAACCTCGCCAACCTCGGCCTCAGACAACTCGTCACCGCACCCACCACGTCGCCGGCCACACGCTGGACCCCGTTTTCTCCACAGGCAGGCCCGGACTGGCCATAGCGGGCACCGGGCAATCCCCCGGTGCGACGTACGGGTGGGGGCCGATTTTGTTACAGGGCCGTTTTTGCAGCATAACAAAATCGCCTTGTAACAAAATCGGCCGAAAATCGGCCCTGGCAGAGAGCTTGGCGGCACCCCCAACCCCCGAGGGTGGGCAGGGGAGCCAGCCGAACACTTTGCCAGGGCCGGTTTTGGTTCCCAGTCCGGCCCTGTCCACAGGCACCCAAGGCGCCTTCAACCACACCACCGAGCACCACTGGACCGACCACCGCTGCATCCATTTCACCTTCAAGAAACCAAGCACGCACCACCGCACCCAACAGCTGCCTCGCCGCTGCTGGAGCAAAGTCACCGAAGACCAGCTTATCACCACCCTCGCTCAGAACCCACCCACTGACCCCACCAACCCAGACGCCGCAGCCCGCAACCTCAGACAGTGGATCGACAACTGTGCCAACACCCTCGTCCCGCTCAAGAAACCCTCCAACAGCCACGCCAGCAAGAGACCCACCTGGTTCACCGACGAACTTCAGACCTCCAAAGGTGCATGCCGGAAACTGGAGAAAATATGGCTCCACGAACGCAAACTGGACAACCACGCAGCCCACAAGGACGTCACCCGCAGACATCACCACCTCATCAGATTAGCCAATAGATCCTCCTTCAAAGACCACTTGGATAACAACGCACACGATAGCAAAGAGCTCTTCAGCATCGTAAAGGAACTCTCCAACCCCAGCGCCAACGCCAACGACATCCCGTCCTCACAAGAACTGTGCGACTCACTAGCCCTCTTCTTCCACCGCAAGATCGCTGACATCCATGACAGCTTCAACACCACGACCACCCCGACTACGCCAGACTCAACCTCCCCTGTGAACACCACCAGCGCCATCCGCCTGAAATCCTGGTCCAACGTTAACGAAGACGAGACACACAAGATCATGAACTCCATCCACTCAGGATCTCCGTCAGACCTGTGCCCTCACCACGTATTCAACAAAGCAGACGCAGCCATCGCACCCCAACTACGGAAGG
>NW_028245666.1:0-18256 GCF_964263255.1 Lissotriton vulgaris
TGGATCTCTATCAGTAAGGCGTCAGCTGTTTTTTTAGCTGTTTTAATGATTAAAACCAGCCAGTCGCGGGTGCACCGCCAACCAATCAGTGCCCAGTTTTTAAGAAATTCTTTATCTTTCAAAAAAAGTCTCGGTGCTGTAGTGACAATCAAGCCTGATGGTGCACACTTGCCATGTAGGTACTCATTCATAATCACGCCGTGCAATGAAGTACGAGAGTGATTCTTTTTCAGGTTCAAAAGTTTCACCCAATCATCCTCTGTCGTAGGAGTAGAGGTGGAGGGTAAATCATCTAATATACTGGGGTTGTTGCTCAGGATGGTGTTCAAATCCTCATCGTCAAATGCTAGGCCACCAAAGTCCTCCATAGTGAGGAACTGCAACAAACAGACAGCTAGATAAGTGGTGTGGGTGAGCTAAATTGCACTTTAACACTCACTGTGTAGTGCTCAAAAAAGAAGAAGAAGAAGAGGAATGACCCGCAGCCTGGGCTGCTCTATACGCTATAAAACCATTCGTAAGGGAGGGTCCGAGGGAGGTGTTTAGTGACAAAACAGGCTAATACCCCCTGTGTGAACTACTTATATAACAACAAAGCCTGTAAGTCAATTGTGCTGAGGTATGATGGTTAACACTGGTGATGTTGTATAAAAAGTGAATCAAGAGAACGACTAGCAACAATGGCTGATTAAGTCCTATCAGCCCACCAGATGGCGGAGCCTCATCATGTAGGACTCCGATACCAAGGAAGGAGTGCAGTCGCCCAGTTGTAAATTGGCGACGCAACCCCAAACCATGGTATGGTCACCAGAGTTGTAAGACCAAAATTGAGGCTGATATGTGCAGTGCAAAAAACTAAATAAGGTGAAGTGTATTAAAATGGCTATCAAGGCAAACAAAGACCTTTATTCGCGTTTGCCTGGACGTCAGGTAAAAATAGTGAATTAACAGTGTGAAAGAATCACTGTTTGGCTTGCTTAGTAGAAGACAAAGTGATATATATAGAGGGCCAACATGTTTCTGCCATAACGTGAGAAGTCACTGGCATTCGTCAGGGCCTATGTCAAAAAAACTGCTACTGCAAGAACACTAAGATATGTGCAAAACTTATAAGAAATTAAATTACAGGACCATCCTACCACATCTTCTCAGTATTTGTTCAGGTGATGCGGTAGGTCTTTCCTAAATAGAGAAAAGAAGAGCAGAAAAAACAGAAAAGAACAATGTAGACATTGCATATAATTCTTGCTCAACGTTCAATCTGCATCACCCATTCACGAGTGGATGATGTAACTTGTGCAAAACCAGTGAAAACTCAAAATACCTTCAGACTGGGCCATCACTAATTAATGATGGTCAAATGTCGTTACATTCTGTCAATCAAAGTTTAACAAGATGTACTTGAATGAAATAAACATGTTATCACTTACCCAGCTGTGTGTGGGAAGTGAACCTCACCTCACCCGGCAACTGCTCGGACGGATAAGGCACCGCTCTAAACACATGAAGACAAACTCTGTAAAGGTGCTTGTCTAGAGGACACTGCCTCAGTGTATCATTAAAAACCCACATACTTTCTCACCTGTCTGTCACATGTATCTCACAAGGTTTCTAAGGTGGCCACATCTGGTGACTATGACATACTGCCCCTTCCAGTGACTCATTAGGAGTACTAAGGCCTCTACTGTGCTATGTAATGTTGGTAATTCTTAATGGTTAGCACTAGTAGATACGTAGTCACATGTTCTCTAACAACAGAGATCTAGACAGCAGCATAGTAATATTGTTTACTGCTGTTCAAAACTAGTGGAAAGCACTCACTACATTCTTTCTTGTTCAAAAAGGTGAACAAAAGTGAAGGGATCCGCCCCTAGCTCCTAACCCTTTGTAATCTCTTTAACTCAGGTCACTCCTTACCTGTCCGTCGGTACATTGAGGCTCGATCTCGAGCCGAAGGGGAGGCATCGATTGGACGGTGTGGCGTCTATTTATAGCGCCTCTGATTGGTTTATAGGGCTCAGCTGAATGTCAAGTTTGGAGCGATTCTCTGCGCAAAACGGGGCTGCTGCTCCCTCGCGCATGCGCTTAACCTGTCTTCGAAGTCTCGCGCGCATGCCTGGAAACAGGGACGCGTGGCGCGCATGTCTATTTTCACCGTGCTTACAGTGAATGGCGGGACACTACTGTCTCGCGTATGCGCGTAGTGGCCTTAATACAGCGCTGTGTATCGAGAGCTGGTACATAGTGATAGCGCGGTTTGGAAACTTGGTAACTCTGCGATGTGATCGCATTCATCCCAGGGCAAGAGCCAAGTGTAAATTAGTTAAATCCCCAAACTGATGTAAAAAAACGGGCTAGATAGCCTAATAAAAGCGAGCATAGTTAGAAATGCTCTTGCTCTAAGGACATCAAGTGTGAGTTGTGAAATCCACGACCTGGTGAAATGAAAAAGGGTGGTGAAAGCCTAGTAAACACGAGCATAGTTAAAAATGCTCATACTCTCAGGGCGCCAAGTACAAGCGAGCATAGATAGAAATGCTCTTAATCTAAGGACTCACTAGTTAGTACCTAAACATTAGGGGCGTGATTAGACCCTGAGCTACAGAATCGGTAGTGATTCTGTAAAGGGCTGAGATGTGAGAAAGTCCTGGCCCATCTCCCAGGGGACCTATACCTTAACTAAAGACTTAAAATCATAATGATGTAGATCAGTCAATGATAAGTTATCTGCTGTAAGGTCAAGGGTAGAGTTTGAGGACTGTCTCTAACTAAAGAACCTGAAGACTGATGAGGTAAGTGCCACAAGGATGCAACAGTCTCTGCTCGTTACATGACTTGTAGTGACCACGAAGAGCACCAACTGGCAAGTGGACCATTTAGATGGATAACCATGGAATATTGTCATTCAATCCATCGACATCGGAATGCAATCTATAAATCCACCGTTGCTCTTTGACAAAGAGATAATGGGAGATATTGGTGATATGTGGAGGGATGTATGGCTGTTCCAGCACTATCCAAAACAAATCCTCGGGTTTGTGTTTTGCTTCAAGGAAGTGATTGGTTAGGCCTGTAGATTGCTTCCTGCACCGGATTGTACTTTTATGTTCACTGATCCGCGCCTTGATCATCCGCGTTGTATGGCCCACGTATTGTTTTTTGCAAGGGCAGGTGATCAAGTAAATTAATTTCTCTGAATTACAGTTCGTATGTTTTGTCAGTTTCCAGGGTCTGTTGGTGCCAATGTCTACTGTTAGGGTTTTGCGTGTCTGTGGGCACGCTGCACAGCTCCCACATGGGTAATGACCTTGAACTGGATTGCTGTTCCAGAGGGTATTGGTGCTTGATCTCGTTTCGGTGCGGGGTCTAGTGTGCACCAGATTATCCCGAATGGAGGGTCCTCTTTTAAAAGCAAACAAAGGGCGAGGTATTGTGTCTGCTGCAGTATTGAGAATTTTCCAGTGCTTAAGTATAGTTTTCTTTACTTGATTGGAGGAAGTAGTGAAGGTTTGAACCATCGTCATCTGGTCTCTTGTAGTCTCCGGCCTTTTATGTTCCAGAAGTGCCTCTCGATTGTTATTAAAGGCTCTCTTCCGTGCTTGATTTATTAGATGACTAGGATAGTGCCGGTCTTTAAGGTTGTGAGCTAGTGCTTTGGCATGTTGTTCATATAGTAAGTTGGATGAACAATTCTTCCTCACCCTGAGAAATTGGCCAACAGGTAAATTCTCACGAAGGGATTGAGGGCACTATCAATCCCTGCCCGACCGGCACTATCCTAGTCATCTAATAAATCAAGCACGGAAGAGAGCCTTTAATAACAATCGAGAGGCACTTCTGGAACATAAAAGGCCGGAGACTACAAGAGACCAGATGACGATGGTTCAAACCTTCACTACTTCCTCCAATCAAGTAAAGAAAACTATACTTAAGCACTGGAAAATTCTCAATACTGCAGCAGACACAATACCTCGCCCTTTGTTTGCTTTTAAAAGAGGACCCTCCATTCGGGATAATCTGGTGCACACTAGACCCCGCACCGAAACGAGATCAAGCACCAATACCCTCTGGAACAGCAATCCAGTTCAAGGTCATTACCCATGTGGGAGCTGTGCAGCGTGCCCACAGACACGCAAAACCCTAACAGTAGACATTGGCACCAACAGACCCTGGAAACTGACAAAACATACGAACTGTAATTCAGAGAAATTAATTTACTTGATCACCTGCCCTTGCAAAAAACAATACGTGGGCCATACAACGCGGATGATCAAGGCGCGGATCAGTGAACATAAAAGTACAATCCGGTGCAGGAAGCAATCTACAGGCCTAACCAATCACTTCCTTGAAGCAAAACACAAACCCGAGGATTTGTTTTGGATAGTGCTGGAACAGCCATACATCCCTCCACATATCACCAATATCTCCCATTATCTCTTTGTCAAAGAGCAACGGTGGATTTATAGATTGCATTCCGATGTCGATGGATTGAATGACAATATTCCATGGTTATCCATCTAAATGGTCCACTTGCCAGTTGGTGCTCTTCGTGGTCACTACAAGTCATGTAACGAGCAGAGACTGTTGCATCCTTGTGGCACTTACCTCATCAGTCTTCAGGTTCTTTAGTTAGAGACAGTCCTCAAACTCTACCCTTGACCTTACAGCAGATAACTTATCATTGACTGATCTACATCATTATGATTTTAAGTCTTTAGTTAAGGTATAGGTCCCCTGGGAGATGGGCCAGGACTTTCTCACATCTCAGCCCTTTACAGAATCACTACCGATTCTGTAGCTCAGGGTCTAATCACGCCCCTAATGTTTAGGTACTAACTAGTGAGTCCTTAGATTAAGAGCATTTCTATCTATGCTCGCTTGTACTTGGCGCCCTGAGAGTATGAGCATTTTTAACTATGCTCGTGTTTACTAGGCTTTCACCACCCTTTTTCATTTCACCAGGTCGTGGATTTCACAACTCACACTTGATGTCCTTAGAGCAAGAGCATTTCTAACTATGCTCGCTTTTATTAGGCTATCTAGCCCGTTTTTTTACATCAGTTTGGGGATTTAACTAATTTACACTTGGCTCTTGCCCTGGGATGAATGCGATCACATCGCAGAGTTACCAAGTTTCCAAACCGCGCTATCACTATGTACCAGCTCTCGATACACAGCGCTGTATTAAGGCCACTACGCGCATACGCGAGACAGTAGTGTCCCGCCATTCACTGTAAGCACGGTGAAAATAGACATGCGCGCCACGCGTCCCTGTTTCCAGGCATGCGCGCGAGACTTCGAAGACAGGTTAAGCGCATGCGCGAGGGAGCAGCAGCCCCGTTTTGCGCAGAGAATCGCTCCAAACTTGACATTCAGCTGAGCCCTATAAACCAATCAGAGGCGCTATAAATAGACGCCACACCGTCCAATCGATGCCTCCCCTTCGGCTCGAGATCGAGCCTCAATGTACCGACGGACAGGTAAGGAGTGACCTGAGTTAAAGAGATTACAAAGGGTTAGGAGCTAGGGGCGGATCCCTTCACTTTTGTTCACCTTTTTGAACAAGAAAGAATGTAGTGAGTGCTTTCCACTAGTTTTGAACAGCAGTAAACAATATTACTATGCTGCTGTCTAGATCTCTGTTGTTAGAGAACATGTGACTACGTATCTACTAGTGCTAACCATTAAGAATTACCAACATTACATAGCACAGTAGAGGCCTTAGTACTCCTAATGAGTCACTGGAAGGGGCAGTATGTCATAGTCACCAGATGTGGCCACCTTAGACACCTTGTGAGATACATGTGACAGACAGGTGAGAAAGTATGTGGGTTTTTAATGATACACTGAGGCAGTGTCCTCTAGACAAGCACCTTTACAGAGTTTGTCTTCATGTGTTTAGAGCGGTGCCTTATCCGTCCGAGCAGTTGCCGGGTGAGGTGAGGTTCACTTCCCACACACAGCTGGGTAAGTGATAACATGTTTATTTCATTCAAGTACATCTTGTTAAACTTTGATTGACAGAATGTAACGACATTTGACCATCATTAATTAGTGATGGCCCAGTCTGAAGGTATTTTGAGTTTTCACTGGTTTTGCACAAGTTACATCATCCACTCGTGAATGGGTGATGCAGATTGAACGTTGAGCAAGAATTATATGCAATGTCTACATTGTTCTTTTCTGTTTTTTCTGCTCTTCTTTTCTCTATTTAGGAAAGACCTACCGCATCACCTGAACAAATACTGAGAAGATGTGGTAGGATGGTCCTGTAATTTAATTTCTTATAAGTTTTGCACATATCTTAGTGTTCTTGCAGTAGCAGTTTTTTTGACATAGGCCCTGACGAATGCCAGTGACTTCTCACGTTATGGCAGAAACATGTTGGCCCTCTATATATATCACTTTGTCTTCTACTAAGCAAGCCAAACAGTGATTCTTTCACACTGTTAATTCACTATTTTTACCTGACGTCCAGGCAAACGCGAATAAAGGTCTTTGTTTGCCTTGATAGCCATTTTAATACACTTCACCTTATTTAGTTTTTTGCACTGCACATATCAGCCTCAATTTTGGTCTTACAACTCTGGTGACCATACCATGGTTTGGGGTTGCGTCGCCAATTTACAACTGGGCGACTGCACTCCTTCCTTGGTATCGGAGTCCTACATGATGAGGCTCCGCCATCTGGTGGGCTGATAGGACTTAATCAGCCATTGTTGCTAGTCGTTCTCTTGATTCACTTTTTATACAACATCACCAGTGTTAACCATCATACCTCAGCACAATTGACTTACAGGCTTTGTTGTTATATAAGTAGTTCACACAGGGGGTATTAGCCTGTTTTGTCACTAAACACCTCCCTCGGACCCTCCCTTACGAATGGTTTTATAGCGTATAGAGCAGCCCAGGCTGCGGGTCATTCCTCTTCTTCTTCTTCTTTTTTGAGCACTACACAGTGAGTGTTAAAGTGCAATTTAGCTCACCCACACCACTTATCTAGCTGTCTGTTTGTTGCAGTTCCTCACTATGGAGGACTTTGGTGGCCTAGCATTTGACGATGAGGATTTGAACACCATCCTGAGCAACAACCCCAGTATATTAGATGATTTACCCTCCACCTCTACTCCTACGACAGAGGATGATTGGGTGAAACTTTTGAACCTGAAAAAGAATCACTCTCGTACTTCATTGCACGGCGTGATTATGAATGAGTACCTACATGGCAAGTGTGCACCATCAGGCTTGATTGTCACTACAGCACCGAGACTTTTTTTGAAAGATAAAGAATTTCTTAAAAACTGGGCACTGATTGGTTGGCGGTGCACCCGCGACTGGCTGGTTTTAATCATTAAAACAGCTAAAAAAACAGCTGACGCCTTACTGATAGAGATCCAAGTCTTGGAGGGACAAATCAATGCAGCAGTGCGGCCCGTGATCTACAAAAAGAACTTGGATGATGCCAACAAAACGAACAAAGAGTATTATGATAACATCTTGTTGAACAAGGTAGAGAAGTTCAAGAAAGATTTGGCACGTTTCTCCATGGAATTGGCTTACCCTTACCTGAGTGATTCCTATGTAGCCCCTTCTACCAACTCTAAAGGGAGAAGATACGGGTCAAATTACTCCTCCTCTGGTTCGGATTCAGGCTCTAGTGACCAGGGCAACTCCAACACAGGCCCCAACACCGGGTCACGAGGAGGCGGTTTCCAACGGAGACCCTATAGAGGCCGGGGTGGACAACAGTACCCCAACCCAGGACAGTGGTGGCCTCCAGGCCCTTGGAACTACAACTCAGGGGCGATGGGCCCCCCACCGATGAGTCATCCAATGCCCATGTATCCTCCAAACCCAGCATTCTACTATGACCAGTCTTTTTTATGGCAGGGCCGAGGCAGGAACCGCGGCAAAAGGAGAGGCCAACAGAATGTGAACTGGGCACCTCAGCCCAACAAAACAGGCCCAACGACAGGAGCTGCGACTTAGTAGTTAACCTCAGCTCAAGGACTATTACACCAACTGAGAACATCGTCCTTAACAGAGGGCTGGGTTTTGTCCCCACCAACACAGGTGACTTGTTTAACCTGAGGTGCGAGCTTGAGAAGTTTTATAGGAAAATACGCCTGCACTTCTTCTTCAAATCTTCCAGTTCCAACACGAACGAGCCTAACTTGATTGACCAGGGTGAGCAGAACACTGGCCTCAGACCAAAGTCAACATTTACCCCCCTAAACCAACAAGTACCAGCTAATGTCCTAGCCTTTGAGCGAGCAGTGACGCATGACGTTATGAATCTTGAGCAACGACGTAAAACCTTCCACAATATGTCCAATTTGGAGAAATCAGCACTTGCTACTCTGTCAAATGACAGATCCCTTACCATCAAGCCGGCTGATAAGGGCGGTGCTATAGTGTTACAGGACACTTCAGTTTACCAACAAGAATGTCAAAGACAACTTGATGACACTAAATCCTATCGTCGCCTAAACGAAGATCCAACCCTGAGGATCTCTAATGACATCAAGAGCTTGGTTGAGGAAGGATTGGCAGAGGGCTGGATTACTTCACATGAAGCTAGATACTTAATCACCACACATCCGGTCACTCCATATTTTTACTGCCTTCCCAAAATTCATAAGGCCCAAAGACCGCCTCCTGGGAGGCCCATTATTTCAGGCATAGGCTCGTTACTCGAGCCTTTATCTACCTTTGTAGACGTCTTCCTTAAGCCCATTGTGAAGGAAACACCAACGTACCTCCAAGATACTGGAGATGTATTGAGACTTCTGGCTAATGTGGAATTCGACGTTGAGACAGACCTCTTGGTGAGTTTCGACGTGGAATCACTGTATACATCAATCCCCCAACAAGAAACTTTGGATTGCATCAGGAGCCTCCTAGAGTCTAAACAATTGGACACCATTACACCCATCGCCTTCATTATGGAGTGTGCGAGGATCGCCATGATGGAAAATTTTTTTCAATATGGAAATGATCTCTACCTCCAGGTCTCAGGGACCTCAATGGGTAGTGTCTTTGCGCCAAGCTTGGCAAACTTATACATGCACCAGTTTGAACAAGATCATGTACTTAACCACAGTAACCCCTTCATCCATCAGGTGGTACTGTGGAAACGTTACATAGACGATATTTTGGTAATTTGGCGAGGGACATCAATGGAGGTTTCATCCTTTCATACATGGTTAAACTCCAGGAACCAGTTCCTTAAGTTCACCATGGAGAGCAGCAAAGAGAAATTGGCATACCTGGATCTCTTGATCTTTCCGGCAGAAGGAGGTTTACAGAGTGAGCTCTTTAAGAAACCAATGGCACGCAACTCTCTGTTGTCATACCAGAGTTTTCACCCTCAATCCCTTCGTGAGAATTTACCTGTTGGCCAATTTCTCAGGGTGAGGAAGAATTGTTCATCCAACTTACTATATGAACAACATGCCAAAGCACTAGCTCACAACCTTAAAGACCGGCACTATCCTAGTCATCTAATAAATCAAGCACGGAAGAGAGCCTTTAATAACAATCGAGAGGCACTTCTGGAACATAAAAGGCCGGAGACTACAAGAGACCAGATGACGATGGTTCAAACCTTCACTACTTCCTCCAATCAAGTAAAGAAAACTATACTTAAGCACTGGAAAATTCTCAATACTGCAGCAGACACAATACCTCGCCCTTTGTTTGCTTTTAAAAGAGGACCCTCCATTCGGGATAATCTGGTGCACACTAGACCCCGCACCGAAACGAGATCAAGCACCAATACCCTCTGGAACAGCAATCCAGTTCAAGGTCATTACCCATGTGGGAGCTGTGCAGCGTGCCCACAGACACGCAAAACCCTAACAGTAGACATTGGCACCAACAGACCCTGGAAACTGACAAAACATACGAACTGTAATTCAGAGAAATTAATTTACTTGATCACCTGCCCTTGCAAAAAACAATACGTGGGCCATACAACGCGGATGATCAAGGCGCGGATCAGTGAACATAAAAGTACAATCCGGTGCAGGAAGCAATCTACAGGCCTAACCAATCACTTCCTTGAAGCAAAACACAAACCCGAGGATTTGTTTTGGATAGTGCTGGAACAGCCATACATCCCTCCACATATCACCAATATCTCCCATTATCTCTTTGTCAAAGAGCAACGGTGGATTTATAGATTGCATTCCGATGTCGATGGATTGAATGACAATATTCCATGGTTATCCATCTAAATGGTCCACTTGCCAGTTGGTGCTCTTCGTGGTCACTACAAGTCATGTAACGAGCAGAGACTGTTGCATCCTTGTGGCACTTACCTCATCAGTCTTCAGGTTCTTTAGTTAGAGACAGTCCTCAAACTCTACCCTTGACCTTACAGCAGATAACTTATCATTGACTGATCTACATCATTATGATTTTAAGTCTTTAGTTAAGGTATAGGTCCCCTGGGAGATGGGCCAGGACTTTCTCACATCTCAGCCCTTTACAGAATCACTACCGATTCTGTAGCTCAGGGTCTAATCACGCCCCTAATGTTTAGGTACTAACTAGTGAGTCCTTAGATTAAGAGCATTTCTATCTATGCTCGCTTGTACTTGGCGCCCTGAGAGTATGAGCATTTTTAACTATGCTCGTGTTTACTAGGCTTTCACCACCCTTTTTCATTTCACCAGGTCGTGGATTTCACAACTCACACTTGATGTCCTTAGAGCAAGAGCATTTCTAACTATGCTCGCTTTTATTAGGCTATCTAGCCCGTTTTTTTACATCAGTTTGGGGATTTAACTAATTTACACTTGGCTCTTGCCCTGGGATGAATGCGATCACATCGCAGAGTTACCAAGTTTCCAAACCGCGCTATCACTATGTACCAGCTCTCGATACACAGCGCTGTATTAAGGCCACTACGCGCATACGCGAGACAGTAGTGTCCCGCCATTCACTGTAAGCACGGTGAAAATAGACATGCGCGCCACGCGTCCCTGTTTCCAGGCATGCGCGCGAGACTTCGAAGACAGGTTAAGCGCATGCGCGAGGGAGCAGCAGCCCCGTTTTGCGCAGAGAATCGCTCCAAACTTGACATTCAGCTGAGCCCTATAAACCAATCAGAGGCGCTATAAATAGACGCCACACCGTCCAATCGATGCCTCCCCTTCGGCTCGAGATCGAGCCTCAATGTACCGACGGACAGGTAAGGAGTGACCTGAGTTAAAGAGATTACAAAGGGTTAGGAGCTAGGGGCGGATCCCTTCACTTTTGTTCACCTTTTTGAACAAGAAAGAATGTAGTGAGTGCTTTCCACTAGTTTTGAACAGCAGTAAAC
Source organism: Lissotriton vulgaris (assembly GCF_964263255.1). Lineage (NCBI taxonomy): Eukaryota > Metazoa > Chordata > Amphibia > Caudata > Salamandridae > Lissotriton > Lissotriton vulgaris. The sequence goes on from NW_028245666.1 coordinate 11,330, forward strand.
AATATTACTATGCTGCTGTCTAGATCTCTGTTGTTAGAGAACATGTGACTACGTATCTACTAGTGCTAACCATTAAGAATTACCAACATTACATAGCACAGTAGAGGCCTTAGTACTCCTAATGAGTCACTGGAAGGGGCAGTATGTCATAGTCACCAGATGTGGCCACCTTAGACACCTTGTGAGATACATGTGACAGACAGGTGAGAAAGTATGTGGGTTTTTAATGATACACTGAGGCAGTGTCCTCTAGACAAGCACCTTTACAGAGTTTGTCTTCATGTGTTTAGAGCGGTGCCTTATCCGTCCGAGCAGTTGCCGGGTGAGGTGAGGTTCACTTCCCACACACAGCTGGGTAAGTGATAACATGTTTATTTCATTCAAGTACATCTTGTTAAACTTTGATTGACAGAATGTAACGACATTTGACCATCATTAATTAGTGATGGCCCAGTCTGAAGGTATTTTGAGTTTTCACTGGTTTTGCACAAGTTACATCATCCACTCGTGAATGGGTGATGCAGATTGAACGTTGAGCAAGAATTATATGCAATGTCTACATTGTTCTTTTCTGTTTTTTCTGCTCTTCTTTTCTCTATTTAGGAAAGACCTACCGCATCACCTGAACAAATACTGAGAAGATGTGGTAGGATGGTCCTGTAATTTAATTTCTTATAAGTTTTGCACATATCTTAGTGTTCTTGCAGTAGCAGTTTTTTTGACATAGGCCCTGACGAATGCCAGTGACTTCTCACGTTATGGCAGAAACATGTTGGCCCTCTATATATATCACTTTGTCTTCTACTAAGCAAGCCAAACAGTGATTCTTTCACACTGTTAATTCACTATTTTTACCTGACGTCCAGGCAAACGCGAATAAAGGTCTTTGTTTGCCTTGATAGCCATTTTAATACACTTCACCTTATTTAGTTTTTTGCACTGCACATATCAGCCTCAATTTTGGTCTTACAACTCTGGTGACCATACCATGGTTTGGGGTTGCGTCGCCAATTTACAACTGGGCGACTGCACTCCTTCCTTGGTATCGGAGTCCTACATGATGAGGCTCCGCCATCTGGTGGGCTGATAGGACTTAATCAGCCATTGTTGCTAGTCGTTCTCTTGATTCACTTTTTATACAACATCACCAGTGTTAACCATCATACCTCAGCACAATTGACTTACAGGCTTTGTTGTTATATAAGTAGTTCACACAGGGGGTATTAGCCTGTTTTGTCACTAAACACCTCCCTCGGACCCTCCCTTACGAATGGTTTTATAGCGTATAGAGCAGCCCAGGCTGCGGGTCATTCCTCTTCTTCTTCTTCTTTTTTGAGCACTACACAGTGAGTGTTAAAGTGCAATTTAGCTCACCCACACCACTTATCTAGCTGTCTGTTTGTTGCAGTTCCTCACTATGGAGGACTTTGGTGGCCTAGCATTTGACGATGAGGATTTGAACACCATCCTGAGCAACAACCCCAGTATATTAGATGATTTACCCTCCACCTCTACTCCTACGACAGAGGATGATTGGGTGAAACTTTTGAACCTGAAAAAGAATCACTCTCGTACTTCATTGCACGGCGTGATTATGAATGAGTACCTACATGGCAAGTGTGCACCATCAGGCTTGATTGTCACTACAGCACCGAGACTTTTTTTGAAAGATAAAGAATTTCTTAAAAACTGGGCACTGATTGGTTGGCGGTGCACCCGCGACTGGCTGGTTTTAATCATTAAAACAGCTAAAAAAACAGCTGACGCCTTACTGATAGAGATCCAAGTCTTGGAGGGACAAATCAATGCAGCAGTGCGGCCCGTGATCTACAAAAAGAACTTGGATGATGCCAACAAAACGAACAAAGAGTATTATGATAACATCTTGTTGAACAAGGTAGAGAAGTTCAAGAAAGATTTGGCACGTTTCTCCATGGAATTGGCTTACCCTTACCTGAGTGATTCCTATGTAGCCCCTTCTACCAACTCTAAAGGGAGAAGATACGGGTCAAATTACTCCTCCTCTGGTTCGGATTCAGGCTCTAGTGACCAGGGCAACTCCAACACAGGCCCCAACACCGGGTCACGAGGAGGCGGTTTCCAACGGAGACCCTATAGAGGCCGGGGTGGACAACAGTACCCCAACCCAGGACAGTGGTGGCCTCCAGGCCCTTGGAACTACAACTCAGGGGCGATGGGCCCCCCACCGATGAGTCATCCAATGCCCATGTATCCTCCAAACCCAGCATTCTACTATGACCAGTCTTTTTTATGGCAGGGCCGAGGCAGGAACCGCGGCAAAAGGAGAGGCCAACAGAATGTGAACTGGGCACCTCAGCCCAACAAAACAGGCCCAACGACAGGAGCTGCGACTTAGTAGTTAACCTCAGCTCAAGGACTATTACACCAACTGAGAACATCGTCCTTAACAGAGGGCTGGGTTTTGTCCCCACCAACACAGGTGACTTGTTTAACCTGAGGTGCGAGCTTGAGAAGTTTTATAGGAAAATACGCCTGCACTTCTTCTTCAAATCTTCCAGTTCCAACACGAACGAGCCTAACTTGATTGACCAGGGTGAGCAGAACACTGGCCTCAGACCAAAGTCAACATTTACCCCCCTAAACCAACAAGTACCAGCTAATGTCCTAGCCTTTGAGCGAGCAGTGACGCATGACGTTATGAATCTTGAGCAACGACGTAAAACCTTCCACAATATGTCCAATTTGGAGAAATCAGCACTTGCTACTCTGTCAAATGACAGATCCCTTACCATCAAGCCGGCTGATAAGGGCGGTGCTATAGTGTTACAGGACACTTCAGTTTACCAACAAGAATGTCAAAGACAACTTGATGACACTAAATCCTATCGTCGCCTAAACGAAGATCCAACCCTGAGGATCTCTAATGACATCAAGAGCTTGGTTGAGGAAGGATTGGCAGAGGGCTGGATTACTTCACATGAAGCTAGATACTTAATCACCACACATCCGGTCACTCCATATTTTTACTGCCTTCCCAAAATTCATAAGGCCCAAAGACCGCCTCCTGGGAGGCCCATTATTTCAGGCATAGGCTCGTTACTCGAGCCTTTATCTACCTTTGTAGACGTCTTCCTTAAGCCCATTGTGAAGGAAACACCAACGTACCTCCAAGATACTGGAGATGTATTGAGACTTCTGGCTAATGTGGAATTCGACGTTGAGACAGACCTCTTGGTGAGTTTCGACGTGGAATCACTGTATACATCAATCCCCCAACAAGAAACTTTGGATTGCATCAGGAGCCTCCTAGAGTCTAAACAATTGGACACCATTACACCCATCGCCTTCATTATGGAGTGTGCGAGGATCGCCATGATGGAAAATTTTTTTCAATATGGAAATGATCTCTACCTCCAGGTCTCAGGGACCTCAATGGGTAGTGTCTTTGCGCCAAGCTTGGCAAACTTATACATGCACCAGTTTGAACAAGATCATGTACTTAACCACAGTAACCCCTTCATCCATCAGGTGGTACTGTGGAAACGTTACATAGACGATATTTTGGTAATTTGGCGAGGGACATCAATGGAGGTTTCATCCTTTCATACATGGTTAAACTCCAGGAACCAGTTCCTTAAGTTCACCATGGAGAGCAGCAAAGAGAAATTGGCATACCTGGATCTCTTGATCTTTCCGGCAGAAGGAGGTTTACAGAGTGAGCTCTTTAAGAAACCAATGGCACGCAACTCTCTGTTGTCATACCAGAGTTTTCACCCTCAATCCCTTCGTGAGAATTTACCTGTTGGCCAATTTCTCAGGGTGAGGAAGAATTGTTCATCCAACTTACTATATGAACAACATGCCAAAGCACTAGCTCACAACCTTAAAGACCGGCACTATCCTAGTCATCTAATAAATCAAGCACGGAAGAGAGCCTTTAATAACAATCGAGAGGCACTTCTGGAACATAAAAGGCCGGAGACTACAAGAGACCAGATGACGATGGTTCAAACCTTCACTACTTCCTCCAATCAAGTAAAGAAAACTATACTTAAGCACTGGAAAATTCTCAATACTGCAGCAGACACAATACCTCGCCCTTTGTTTGCTTTTAAAAGAGGACCCTCCATTCGGGATAATCTGGTGCACACTAGACCCCGCACCGAAACGAGATCAAGCACCAATACCCTCTGGAACAGCAATCCAGTTCAAGGTCATTACCCATGTGGGAGCTGTGCAGCGTGCCCACAGACACGCAAAACCCTAACAGTAGACATTGGCACCAACAGACCCTGGAAACTGACAAAACATACGAACTGTAATTCAGAGAAATTAATTTACTTGATCACCTGCCCTTGCAAAAAACAATACGTGGGCCATACAACGCGGATGATCAAGGCGCGGATCAGTGAACATAAAAGTACAATCCGGTGCAGGAAGCAATCTACAGGCCTAACCAATCACTTCCTTGAAGCAAAACACAAACCCGAGGATTTGTTTTGGATAGTGCTGGAACAGCCATACATCCCTCCACATATCACCAATATCTCCCATTATCTCTTTGTCAAAGAGCAACGGTGGATTTATAGATTGCATTCCGATGTCGATGGATTGAATGACAATATTCCATGGTTATCCATCTAAATGGTCCACTTGCCAGTTGGTGCTCTTCGTGGTCACTACAAGTCATGTAACGAGCAGAGACTGTTGCATCCTTGTGGCACTTACCTCATCAGTCTTCAGGTTCTTTAGTTAGAGACAGTCCTCAAACTCTACCCTTGACCTTACAGCAGATAACTTATCATTGACTGATCTACATCATTATGATTTTAAGTCTTTAGTTAAGGTATAGGTCCCCTGGGAGATGGGCCAGGACTTTCTCACATCTCAGCCCTTTACAGAATCACTACCGATTCTGTAGCTCAGGGTCTAATCACGCCCCTAATGTTTAGGTACTAACTAGTGAGTCCTTAGATTAAGAGCATTTCTATCTATGCTCGCTTGTACTTGGCGCCCTGAGAGTATGAGCATTTTTAACTATGCTCGTGTTTACTAGGCTTTCACCACCCTTTTTCATTTCACCAGGTCGTGGATTTCACAACTCACACTTGATGTCCTTAGAGCAAGAGCATTTCTAACTATGCTCGCTTTTATTAGGCTATCTAGCCCGTTTTTTTACATCAGTTTGGGGATTTAACTAATTTACACTTGGCTCTTGCCCTGGGATGAATGCGATCACATCGCAGAGTTACCAAGTTTCCAAACCGCGCTATCACTATGTACCAGCTCTCGATACACAGCGCTGTATTAAGGCCACTACGCGCATACGCGAGACAGTAGTGTCCCGCCATTCACTGTAAGCACGGTGAAAATAGACATGCGCGCCACGCGTCCCTGTTTCCAGGCATGCGCGCGAGACTTCGAAGACAGGTTAAGCGCATGCGCGAGGGAGCAGCAGCCCCGTTTTGCGCAGAGAATCGCTCCAAACTTGACATTCAGCTGAGCCCTATAAACCAATCAGAGGCGCTATAAATAGACGCCACACCGTCCAATCGATGCCTCCCCTTCGGCTCGAGATCGAGCCTCAATGTACCGACGGACAGGTAAGGAGTGACCTGAGTTAAAGAGATTACAAAGGGTTAGGAGCTAGGGGCGGATCCCTTCACTTTTGTTCACCTTTTTGAACAAGAAAGAATGTAGTGAGTGCTTTCCACTAGTTTTGAACAGCAGTAAACAATATTACTATGCTGCTGTCTAGATCTCTGTTGTTAGAGAACATGTGACTACGTATCTACTAGTGCTAACCATTAAGAATTACCAACATTACATAGCACAGTAGAGGCCTTAGTACTCCTAATGAGTCACTGGAAGGGGCAGTATGTCATAGTCACCAGATGTGGCCACCTTAGAAACCTTGTGAGATACATGTGACAGACAGGTGAGAAAGTATGTGGGTTTTTAATGATACACTGAGGCAGTGTCCTCTAGACAAGCACCTTTACAGAGTTTGTCTTCATGTGTTTAGAGCGGTGCCTTATCCGTCCGAGCAGTTGCCGGGTGAGGTGAGGTTCACTTCCCACACACAGCTGGGTAAGTGATAACATGTTTATTTCATTCAAGTACATCTTGTTAAACTTTGATTGACAGAATGTAACGACATTTGACCATCATTAATTAGTGATGGCCCAGTCTGAAGGTATTTTGAGTTTTCACTGGTTTTGCACAAGTTACATCATCCACTCGTGAATGGGTGATGCAGATTGAACGTTGAGCAAGAATTATATGCAATGTCTACATTGTTCTTTTCTGTTTTTTCTGCTCTTCTTTTCTCTATTTAGGAAAGACCTACCGCATCACCTGAACAAATACTGAGAAGATGTGGTAGGATGGTCCTGTAATTTAATTTCTTATAAGTTTTGCACATATCTTAGTGTTCTTGCAGTAGCAGTTTTTTTGACATAGGCCCTGACGAATGCCAGTGACTTCTCACGTTATGGCAGAAACATGTTGGCCCTCTATATATATCACTTTGTCTTCTACTAAGCAAGCCAAACAGTGATTCTTTCACACTGTTAATTCACTATTTTTACCTGACGTCCAGGCAAACGCGAATAAAGGTCTTTGTTTGCCTTGATAGCCATTTTAATACACTTCACCTTATTTAGTTTTTTGCACTGCACATATCAGCCTCAATTTTGGTCTTACAACTCTGGTGACCATACCATGGTTTGGGGTTGCGTCGCCAATTTACAACTGGGCGACTGCACTCCTTCCTTGGTATCGGAGTCCTACATGATGAGGCTCCGCCATCTGGTGGGCTGATAGGACTTAATCAGCCATTGTTGCTAGTCGTTCTCTTGATTCACTTTTTATACAACATCACCAGTGTTAACCATCATACCTCAGCACAATTGACTTACAGGCTTTGTTGTTATATAAGTTGAA
>NW_028245667.1:0-12937 GCF_964263255.1 Lissotriton vulgaris
GTATTTGCAAAAGTTCATGTTTTGCCCTTGTGGGCAAGTGTCCATTCATATTTCAATTGACGGGTCACATAATGCCACGTAGCCAAAAAATTGCTAGATGTCGTGCCCCAGTGGGCTTTAATGTATCCAATATTGTTATTCTTCCTGTTCCTGTAATTTAAGAAAGATATTGCTCTTTTAGCATAATAGACTATGTCAGATCACGTGCTTCATAAGTTAAAATCATTTTAAAATTTCAAGAATACAGTTACATAGCAAGCAGCAGCTACTTGACACACCCTAGCATGACAATTCTAATTATGTAGGTGGATTGCTAATTCTTCCCCCAAGTTATGTCCTGTGGGTTGCATTGTGTTGTACTTAATAATATATTTTCATTCTAGCTTCCTTAATTCCAACCACCTGTTGCCTCCTCGCTCCCTGTTCTCCACTGAGTCCAATACACAAAATTTCATTAAATTCGGATTTTTGTTATGTTCCCGTGCAAAGTGTCTAGCAACTGGGTACTGATGGTTTACATTCTTGATTGCCCTTTGGTGTTCCAGGATTCTCAATTTTTCCTGCTTTGTGGTACACCCTATACAGAATTTATCACAAGGGCACTTAAGTGCATAAATGACATATTCAGTATTGCAACTGAGATGTTTGTTATTTGATGTGCAGTACTTTCTTTTGATAATTGTAATGTTTTACAGTTGTGACTGTATTTACATGCTTTGCATTTACGACAAGGAAAAAATCCCTGTATTGTGTTGGGCTTATGGTGTTCCTTGATCAATGTGGTACTTAGAGCATCCTTTAAGGATTTGGCCTTCCTAAAGGTCAATGAGGGGATTTCGTGAATAAATTCCCTAAGTTCTTTGTCCAACCTTAGTATATCCCAGTACTTTCCTAGACCTTGTCTCAATTTCCATGCCTGGCAATCATAATTTGTGATAAATCGTATTTTGTCATCTTTTATATTTTTAGGATTGGCTACCATAGGAAATCCGCAACATTCTATTGGGAGTAACTTTGGCGCTGGTTGAGAAATTTGCGTGTAATTTTCCAAAATTTTGGCCAGCTCCGCTGCGCTCCTTCCCTGAAAGTTTCGGGGGGATTCGTGAAGTGGGGGCTGAGAAAAAAGGGGGATCTCAAAACGTGTTTTCCCCATGTTAATTTCCATAGGACGGTCTGACAAGTCTACAGCCCGAACCGCTGAATGGAATTACGCCAAACTTGGCAAATTTTTAGGGACTGGTACGCAGATGTGCCTTTGCTATGTTTGGTGAAAATTGCTTCAGTGGTTTTTACAAAAATTAACTTCAAAAACACATATATATCTATAGGCGCTCTCCGAGCGCTCACAGGTGCGCGTACCGGGGAGCGCACCCGGCGCGCTATGGGAGTGCATGAGCGGAAAGCTGATTGGTTGTCGGGTGTCTGTCAACATTCTAAACAGTCCGGAGAGTCCGCCATCTTGTGTCTCGGTAGAATCGAGACACAAGAGGTGAAAAAGAAAGGGGGAAATAATTAAAAGGGGGTAGAGTGGACACCCCCTGACCCCCTAGGTTTTCTGAGGGGGGCCTAGAAGGACCTCGAAGGGCAAATAAACTTTTTATTTTTATTTTTTCGCGGGGTAAGCGCTGGCTGCGCTCCCAGGTGTGCGATCCGGTACACGCACCCTGAGCGCACCACGGGGAAAACAGTGTAAAAAAATAGAGTAAAAAAATAATGTAGAGTGTTTAGAGGTAAGTTAGCTCTGAAAAGAGCTGTTGTGTTAAGTGGGTGTTTTTGTACCTACAAGTAGGTACCAATGCAGAGTCTTATATTCAAGAGGAAAACTCTATTCCCCTCATCTGTAAAATGCACACCATCTCTCCTATAGATGTCTTGCATGTTGTAACGCAAGTTGTTGTGGAAATTGGAACCCATACCATAGTCTCTGAGGTAAGCAGAAATTGTGGGCAGCCATCTTGTGCCTCGGTAGAGTGAGGTACAGGAAAGCAAAAAACTAATATGTAGAACTCAAAAAGGGGGCAGGGTAGAAGCACCCAGCGTACCCTGCAACTTTTTTTTTTTTTTTTGCCTTGGGGGTCCTTCAGGGTGCTTCTACCCTGCCCCTTTGCGAGTTTCACACTTTTGTTTCACTGCTTTTTTGTTCCTTGGTTCTAACAAGGAACAAGATGGCTGCCAACACTTCTTGGTTTGGAGTGTTGACAGACAATGGCAGACAATCAGCATGCCTTCCCGAGAAAGCTACATGGTCGTTGGCTGTTAACACTTCTAACCAGGAAGTGTTGGCATCCATCTTGTGCTAGTGTTGGCAGACACTGACAGCCAATCAGCATGCCTTCCAGATAAAGCTGCATGCTCATTGGCTGTCAACACTTCTAACAAGGAAGTGTTGGCATCCATCTTGGGTCTCAGTAGACTGAGGCACAAGAAAGCAGACAAACAAACGTGTAGAACACAAAAAGGGGGCAGGGTAGAAACACCCTGACCCCCTAGGGCTGCTCAGGTGGTCCCACTAGGATATCAATTTATTTAAAAGTTATCCGCTAATAGAATTAGCATTTAAAAAACCTTGCAAATTCACTGAAAAAACTATAGGTTTAAGGCCTAGTATAGTTAGAAATTAGCATTTAAAAAACCTTTGAAATTCACTGAAAAAACCATAGGTTTCAGGCCTTATATAGTTAGGAATTAGCATTAAAAAAATGATAGAATATATAAAAACGTTATCCGCTGATAGAATTAGCATTTAAAAAACCTTGCGAATTCAATGAAAAAACCCTAGGTTTCAGGCCTTATATAGTTAGGAATTAGCATTTAAAAAACCTTTGAAATTCACTGAAAAAACCATAGGTTTCATGCCTTATATAGTTAGGAATTAGCTTTAAAAAAACTTTTGAATATATAAACGTTATCCGCTAATAGAATTAGCATTTAAAAAACCTTGCGAATCCACTGAAAAAACCATAGGTTTCAGGCCTTATATAGTTAGGAATTAGCATTTAAAAAACCTTGCAAATTCACTTAAAAAAACATAGGTTTCAGGCCTTATATAGTTAGGAATTAGCTTTTTAAAAACCTTTGAAATTCACTATATATGCATACAGATACTCCCCAAGCAACCTCCAATCACTACGATTGCGAGGCATAGAAAGAAGACGGACCACAGGATCTGGCCTCAGTTGTTCCTTAATGGCACAGGTAAAACAGCAGCAGCAAATATATATATATTAACATTTTAAATAAATAAATACATATGACAATGTTAAATAACTATCATATAAAACTGCAAATATTAATATAGGTAAAATAAAAACAAAATTTCATGTATATAAATAATTGTATTAAAAAAATATTTAATAACAAAAATATTCAATATTTTTATATTAGTTACTTCCCACCCTATACCCCTACAAAACTCACAACCTGCACCTAAAATGTAAGTATTTTGATGGCCTTTCACCAGAAAGAATATTGGTAGAAATATTGCTGTTGCAGCCTGAATACAACAGTGGTTTGCTGAAAGCTGACACTCGAAATGTGAGCAATAAAATCCATTTGTCAGGAAATAGGCACAGGGCCTGGCATGACATGGTTGGCTGGGCTTGATGGACCGGGTAGCTAGTGGATGGAAATCATGATGGCAGGGCTCAGCCTGCAGCCTGTAAATTATGGGAAAGGAAATCCCAGCCGTGCCTTTGGTGTGCACTCTTGTTTTGTGACCTTGGGTTTAGAAATCTGCTTTGCAGCTTGATCTGCAACACACATAATCCCGACCATCCTCTGTATGACTTACAAGTCTTACAGATAGATATAAAATGATGAGGTGTCTGCAGTGCTTACAGGTACTTCTGGTCGGTGCTTATACAGTGCTTGCATAGGATGGCATGGCATTGGCAACAAGCTGTATTTTGGTTCAAACCTCCACAGCAGCAGTTTAGTAGTAGCACTCATCCTGCAACTTGCAAGCAATCGTTTTGTAAGGCATTCTTTAATTGCATGCAAGTTGCAGAAGGAATGCCAAACCTGGCCCCTAAATGTTGACTCCGTTTGTGAGTTCCAGGTCATGTCTTCTGCCTTGATGGTGTCCTGCGTTCAGAATGCGTCCTCGGGGCTCAGAAGTACAACCCTCCCAGAGTGCTCAGAAAGTTTTTAAAAGGTGTTCAGCTATGACGTTTACTGTGCAGTTCCTTTTCACTGTAGCTGCGACAACACAGAGAAATGAGAAGCAATCTGCAGTGACATCCAGTTCTCCCATTTAAATGAACAGCAGGTGCGCAGCGTCCATGCTGGTCTGGGGGATGCTGATGGCAAGTGCAGCATTTACCATCAGCACCGTCAGGCCCTCAATGAAAGTGCATCGAGTCAAGGGCTCTTGACCTGGTCTGCCATAATCGAAGGCTGCAGTGGTGCTGAAACAATTTTCAGAGTGGGGGCGCTGCCATCAATGCTGTGACTGAAATCATAGGGATTGTGTACAGTCCCAATGGCAGCAAAACACAAGTGCAAACAAATTGTGGTAGGTTCCGCACTCCTGGTAAATATTTTTAACAAAGTTACTTACTAAGTATTGATATTGTCGTTGGTGCAACAAATGGTAATCTTGCTGGGCTTCCAAGATTAAGGTATTTATGGTTAAAAGATATGAATCCTGTGAGACAAGATGCATTCCATTCATGCACTCCTTTATAACTTTCTTAAAAATGTTTTCATAAACCAATGTTTGATGATCAGTAGTTCATTTATTCATAGCGAAGTTTGTTTTGAAGATTTCATTTTTTTCAAAAAAGTGTAATACATCATATTTCAAAATTATAGCATTGCCCAATGCATTTCAAGCATATAGCCCTTCCTCAGGGGCCTTCCATTATATCTAGAAACAATAATCATATGTCGTCATTAGTACCTTAATGCAAACATTTTGAATGACATAGAATCAATATTTGTGTGTCACGCTGTAAAAACATAATTAGAATGAAAAATAATAGATATCACCCTGCATGTTTTTCTAAAAGCGTACGTGATCTGTAAAACAATGTATAAAGCCCCAAAGATTGGGCACTGACCTTAGTGCTCGTAATGTTGCGTGTACCGAAATAGCTGCAAAAATGTAAATAAAAATGGATTCGTATAAGTAACACAAAACATGACAGACATATCACGTCTGTTTTTAAATACGGTAACTGGCCGTATCTTACCGGGTCCGTAGTGCGGTAGTTTCTCCCTCGCTATGCTTGGCGTGCGCCGCTCTACACAGCCGCGCTCTATGGTTTAAAGCCACTATGGTTACGGCGTTTGTTTACGTCAGACGCGAGAGCTGCGTAAACATAGAAAACGGTTTACCTGTCAAATGTGATTACTCCATGGCCGTGGAACGTGAACCTTTTCTCGTCTATAATTACATGCAGGGCACGGAAAATAATAAACAAAAATTATCTAGATAAGTGAAGGTGAACTGTGTACATAGCAAAACGTATGTAAACATCACATTTTAGTCATAAAGCTTATATCATATTATTAGATGTGAGCTGAGCATACGTCAATACACGACCATGTGCATTTTATGAATAGTCCTGCACAGTCTCTATACAATAGTCTATAAATAACAGTGTAAATCCATCCTTTCATTTAGCCCTTTTGGTTGTAAGGTACATAAGTGGTCGATCCAGAAGATTTCCCTACGTAGTAGGTGGCTGTTGTTGTCTCTGCCCGGAAGGGTTAACACCTTTTCTAGAATACAGAATTTTAGTTGGCTTGCATTGTGTTTTGCATCATTGAAATGTACTGCTATCGTAGACTTTTCATTTTTCAGACGGATATTGCTTTTGTGTTCTATGATTCTCGTCTTGATTTTTCTCTGCGTTTTTCCTACATGAGAGACCACAAGGGCATCTCAACATGTAGATGACGTTTGAAGTGTCGCATGTTCCAGTGACTTTCAATTTTATCAGTGAACCTTTGGTAGGGTGGTTTATGGTGTTACCTTTGATAATTGCGGAACAATTGCCGCAGTTGTGACATGGTAGAGTACCTTTATGCACATTATGTTCTGGTTGTTTTGTCTCTTTCACTAGTTCTTTCAGAATTTTTGTTCTTTCATAGGCGAAAATTGGTTGATTTTTAAATAAGCCTTTGAAATCTTCCTCTAATGCCAACATTGGCCAATGTGTTTTGATGTATTTTTTGATTTTTAAACTGTTTGTAGAGTATTTGGATACAAATACAGATCTTTGTTCTTCAATTTTTTCTTTTGATTTCAGTAAATGCTCTCTTTGTAATTTGTCAGCTCTTTGAGAGGCAGAATCCAAGATTGGTTGAGGATATCCTCTTTTTTTGAATTTTTCCAACATTTCTTTCTTGTGTTTTTCATATAGTTCTTTTGTTGAAGCAATGCGTTTTATGCGCAACAGTTGTGAAAAAGGTAGGTGCTGTTTTAATGGAGTTTGGTGAAAACTTTTGAAATGGAGTAGATTATTTCTGTCCGTTTTTTTGGTAAATATGCTTGTGGTTATGATACCGTTGTTGCTGGTTAATTGTACGTCCAAGAATGATAGAGTTTCTTTGTTGATAGTAAAAGTGAATTGTATTCTCTCATTAATCTGATTTAGTTGATTCAACTCATTGATTAGGCTTTCCTTATTCCCTTTCCATAGTATGAAAATATCATCAATATATCTCTTGTAGAGTATCAAGTTACTGGTCCACTCTTCCTTGTTCAGTATGTAATCCAACTCGTATCGATGCATGAATGTATTAGCATAGGTTGGTGCGGCACAATTGCCCATCGAAGTGCCCGACATTTGTACAAAAAATGTGTCTTCCCATTTGAAGTAGCTGTGGTATAGCGTGAAGTGTAGTAAGTCCATCAAAAATATTTTGAGTGCTTCTGGTTTGTTCTCGTGTATGAGAAAGCTTTCAACGGCGGCCATGCCCATATCATGTGGTATGGAGGTGTACAACGATTTGACATCTATACTGGCCATAATCATGTTGGTGGTGAAGTTAGCTTTTTCTGCCTCCAAAATATTGAGGAAATGGGTAGTGTCCTTGATGTATGTCGAACTTTTTTGGACCATACTTTGTAAATGTTTATCTAGATATTTTCCTACTGGTTCATGTATTGATCCAACTGTGGATACAATGGGTCTTAGCGGGGGTAGTGTTTCATGTTTATGTATTTTGGGTGTCATGTATATGTATGGAATAGCAGGGTTCTCTTTGATGAGATATTCTTTCTCCTTGGGACCTATGGTTCCTTGGTCCACTGCTTTTTGTACTATGGTGGTTAAGATTTTAATGAATTCCTTTGTAGGATCCGTATTCATACATGTGTACATGTCTTTGTCTTGGACGTGTTTTTGCACATTTTCTTTGTAGTAACTGGTGTCCATTATCACTAATGCGCCACCTTTGTCTGCTTGTCTTATCGTGATTTGTTGATTGTTGGCTAAGTTCCTTAAAATTTGTTTTTCTTTTTGTGTCATGTTGGAATGTTTTGGACTGGGATGTTTGAAAGTTTCTTCCAATTCTGTCAAAATGACCTTTTCAAACGCATCCAAAACTTTGTGGCTCACTGGAGCTATAAATTTGCTTTTTGTTCTTAGACCCATGAGGGTATTTTCTGAGTTGTCTGTGTTAGTGACTGTTGGTTCTATCACGTTGGTGAAAAAATGTCTTAATCTGAGTGATCTGAGAAATTTATATACACACACTTTTGTCTCGAGTAGGTTAGAATGGTACTATTGTATAGAGACTGTGCAGGACTATTCATAAAATGCACATGGTCGTGTATTGACGTATGCTCAGCTCACATCTAATAATATGATATAAGCTTTATGACTAAAATGTGATGTTTACGTACGTTTTGCTATGTACACAGTTCACCTTCACTTATCTAGATCACTTTTGTTTATTATTTTCCGTGCCCTGCATGTAATTATAGACGAGAAAAGGTTCACGTTCCACGGCCATGGAGTAATCACATTTGACAGGTAAACCGTTTTCTATGTTTACACAGCTCTCGCGTCAGACGTAAACAAACGCCGTAACCATAGTGGCTTTAAACCATAGAGCGCGGCTGTGTAGAGCGCCGCACGCCAAGCATAGCGAGGGAGAAACTACCGCACTACGGACCCGGTATGATACGGCCAGTTACCGTATTTAAAAACAGACGTGATATGTCTGTCATGTTTCGCGTTACTTATACGAATCCATTTTTATTTACATTTTTGCAGCTATTCTGTACACGCAACATTACGAGCACTAAGGTCAGTGCCCAATCTTTGGGGCTTTATACATTGTTTTACAGATCACGTACGCTTTTAGAAAAACATGCAGGGTGATATCTATTATTTTTCATTCTAATTATGTTTTTACAGCGTGACACACAAATATTGATTCTATGTCATTCAAAATGTTTGCATTAAGGTACTAATGACGACATATGATTATTGTTTCTAGATATAATGGAAGTCCCCTGAGGAAGGGCTATATGCTTGAAATGCATAGGGCAATACTATAATTTTGAAATATGATGTATTACACTTTTTTGAAAAAAATGAAATCTTCAAAACAAACTTCGCTATGAATAAATGAACTACTGATCATCAAACATTGGTTTATGAAAACATTTTTATGAAAGTTATAAAGGAGTGCATGAATGGAATGCATCTTGTATCACAGGATTCATATCTTTTAACCATAAATACCTTAATCTTGGAAGCCCAGCAAGATTACCATTTGTTGCACCAACGACAATATCAATACTTAGTAAGTAACTTCGTTAACAATTTTTACCAGGAGTGCGGAACCTACCACAATTTGTTTGCATTCTATATTTTCTGAGCTAAAGGTTCCCCGCACCATCAGAATTGCAATTTGCGGATATAGCGCACACAACGGAACAAAGAGCAGAAACACTAGCATTTACAGAGGATGACACCAATCGCATATACTCCCTTATAGAAGAAGCAGAAGACATATTTCCAGGTACAGGTTCTAAAGAAAAAAACATAAAACAACTCTTATACATATCAAAACGTATCGTAAATCAGAAACTTCACGCAAGTACTCTAATAAAATACCACAAGGCACAAAGAATTCCTCGAGGATTGAGAATATCCCTCAAATCTACCTTATGTAAGAACAACGCAAGGTTCACAGAACGGTGGCATGCTATATTAAATAAATGTTTGCTAGATCTAATTTTACTGATTATCGAAAAACTGGCAAAACTGATTGAGGAACTAGCAAAGTAAGCCAATCAAACAAAAGACAAATTAAATAGATTGGTAACAAAAGAGGAATGGGATCAAATTTTGGCAGACACCAATAAAAAATTGGATGAATATACAAAAGAAATCAATGATAGAAAACGGAGAAAATTTAAAAGAGACACACCTGATTACCGTTTGGGAGAAGTGTACACATGGGCTGAAATATATGCAAAAAGACGGCAACAAAGACCCAACACTGATAAATCCACAGACGAAACTTCCTCCGACGATTCTCAACAAAGACGTCCTCACTGGGACAATAGGAGATTTAAACCAGGGCAATCTAGAGAACAACCTAGAGAACAACCAAGCCAAACGGCCGACAAACAAACAGCTAGTACATCAAGTGCACAACAAACACCGGCACCTTTTTTAGCGTCAGGTATCGGACCGCAAATAAAACCAGGAGGAGCAAAAGCACAAACAGAGTCCGTACCAGTCTCCAAGAATACGAGGAGTCAGAAAACCTAGTCATAAATATATCACAACATCAAGTTAGTCATTTGGAATTACAGACGTTACAAAAAGGATCGTCGTACGTTCCTACGTACCATTCTAACCTACTCGAGACAAAAGTGTGTGTGTATAAATTTCTCAGATCACTCAGATTAAGACATTTTTTCACCAACGTGATAGAACCAACATTCACTAACACAGACAACTCAGAAAATACCCTCATGGGTCTAAGAACAAAAAGCAAATTTATAGCTCCAGTGAGCCACAAAGTTTTGGATGCGTTTGAAAAGGTCATTTTGACAGAATTGGAAGAAACTTTCAAACATCCCAGACCAAAACATTCCAACATGACACAAAAAGAAAAACAAATTTTAAGGAACTTAGCCAACAATCAACAAATCACGATAAGACAAGCAGACAAAGGTGGCGCATTAGTGATAATGGACACCAGTTACTACAAAGAAAATGTGCAAAAACACGTCCAAGACAAAGACATGTACACATGTATGAATACGGATCCTACAAAGGAATTCATTAAAATCTTAACCACCATAGTACAAAAAGCAGTGGACCAAGGAACCATAGGTCCCAAGGAGAAAGAATATCTCATCAAAGAGAACCCTGCTATTCCATACATATACATGACACCCAAAATACATAAACATGAAACACTACCCCCGCTAAGACCCATTGTATACACAGTTGGATCAATACATGAACCAGTAGGAAAATATCTAGATAAACATTTACAAAGTATGGTCCAAAAAAGTTCGACATACATCAAGGACACTACCCATTTCCTCAATATTTTGGAGGCAGAAAAAGCTAACTTCACCACCAACATGCTTATGGCCAGTATAGATGTCAAATCGTTGTACACCTCCATACCACATGATATGGGCATGGCCGCCGTTGAAAGCTTTCTCATACACGAGAACAAACCAGAAGCACTCAAAATATTTTTGATGGACTTACTACACTTCACGCTATACCACAGCTACTTCAAATGGGAAGACAAATTTTTTGTACAAATGTCGGGCACTTCGATGGGCAATTGTGCCGCACCAACCTATGCTAATACATTCATGCATCGATACGAGTTGGATTACATACTGAACAAGGAAGAGTAGACCAGTAACTTGATACTCTACAAGAGATATATCGATGATATTTTCATACTATGGAAAGGGAATAAGGAAAGCCTAATCAATGAGTTGAATCAACTAAATCAGATTAATGAGAGAATACAATTCACTTTTACTATCAACAAAGAAACTCTATCATTCTTGGACGTACAATTAACCAACAACAACGGTATCATAACCACAAGCATATTAACCAAAAAAACGGACAGAAATAATCTACTCCATTTCAAAAGTTTTCACCAAACTCCATTAAAACAGCACCTACCTTTTTCACAACTGTTGCGCATAAAACGCATTGCTTCAACAAAAGAACTATATGAAAAACACAAGAAAGAAATGTTGGAAAAATTCAAAAAAAGAGGATATCCTCAACCAATCTTGGATTCTGCCTCTCAAAGAGCTGACAAATTACAAAGAGAGCATTTACTGAAATCAAAAGAAAAAATTGAAGAACAAAGATCTGTATTTGTATCCAAATACTCTACAAACAGTTTAAAAATCAAAAAATCCATCAAAACACATTGGCCAATGTTGGCATTAGAGGAAGATTTCAAAGGCTTATTTAAAAATCAACCAATTTTCGCCTATGAAAGAACAAAAATTCTGAAAGAACTAGTGAAAGAGACAAAACAACCAGAACATAATGTGCATAAAGGTACTCTACCATGTCACAACTGCGGCAATTGTTCCGCAATTATCAAAGGTAACACCATAAACCACCCTACCAAAGGTTCACTGATAAAATTGAAAGTCACTGGAACATGCGACACTTCAAACGTCATCTACATGTTGAGATGCCCTTGTGGTCTCTCATATGTAGGAAAAACGCAGAGAAAAATCAAGACGAGAATCATAGAACACAAAAGCAATATCCGTCTGAAAAATGAAAACTCTACAATAGCAGTACATTTCAATGATGCAAAACACAATGCAAGCCAACTAAAATTCTGTATTCTAAAAAAGGTGTTAACCCTTCCGGGCAGAGACAACAACAGCCACCTACTACGTAGGGAAATCTTCTGGATCGACCACTTATCTACCTTACAACCAAAAGGGCTAAATGAAAGGATGGATTTACACTGTTATTTATTGACTATTGTATAGAGACTGTGCAGGACTATTCATAAAATGCACATGGTCGTGTATTGACGTATGCTCAGCTCACATCTAATAATATGATATAAGCTTTATGACTAAAATGTGATGTTTACGTATGTTTTGCTATGTACACAGTTCACCTTCACTTATCTAGATCACTTTTGTTTATTATTTTCCGTGCCCTGCATGTAATTATAGACGAGAAAAGGTTCACGTTCCACGGCCATGGAGTAATCACATTTGACAGGTAAACCGTTTTCTATGTTTACGCAGCTCTCGCGTCAGACGTAAACAAACGCCGTAACCATAGTGGCTTTAAACCATAGAGCGCGGCTCTGTAGAGCGCCGCACGCCAAGCAGAGCGAGGGAGAAACTACCACACTACGGACCCGGTAAGATACGGCCAGTTACCGTATTTAAAAACAGACGTGATATGTCTGTCATGTTTCGCGTTACTTATACGAATCCATTTTTATTTACATTTTTGCAGCTATTTCGGTACACGCAACATTACGAGCACTAAGGTCAGTGCCCAATCTTTGGGGCTTTATACATTGTTTTACAGATCACGTACGCTTTTAGAAAAACATGCAGGGTGATATCTATTATTTTTCATTCTAATTATGTTTTTACAGCGTGACACACAAATATTGATTCTATGTCATTCAAAATGTTTGCATTAAGGTACTAATGACGACATATGATTATTGTTTCTAGATTTAATGGAAGTCCCCTGAGGAAGGGCTATATGCTTGAAATGCATTGGGCAATACTATAATTTTGAAATATGATGTATTACACTTTTTTGAAAAAAATGAAATCTTCAAAACAAACTTCGCTATGAATAAATGAACTACTGATCATCAAACATTAGTTTATGAAAACATTTTTATGAAAGTTATAAAGGAGTGCATGAATGGAATGCATCTTGTCTCACAGGATTCATATCTTTTAAAGCAAAACACAAGT